>NW_026898425.1:0-51634 GCF_033153095.1 Gastrolobium bilobum
ACCATCTTTATGCTGAAAAATAGAGTTGTTGGCAAAGGTAGCAAATCAAGAGGAGTGAGAGGGTTAAAGCCATAAACAATTTCAAAAGGAGAAAAATGAGTAGCACTATGAACTGCTCGGTTATATGCAAACTCAACGTGGGGCAAACATTGTACCCATGACTTCATGTTCTTTTTAATTACATCCCTCAAAAGAGAAGAAAGAGTTCTATTCACTACCTCAGTTTGGCCATCAGTTTGTGGATGACAAGTAGTAGTAAAGAGAAGTTTAGTCCCCAACTTACTCCATAATGTCCTCCAAAAATGGCTTAAGAATTTAGTATCACGATCAGAGACAATGCTTCTTGGAAGTCCATGGAGTCTTACCACTTCCTTGAAGAACAAATCAGCAATATGGATTGCATCATCAACTTTTTTGCACGGAATAAAATGTGCCATCTTAGAAAACCTGTCCACCACAACAAAAATAGAATCTTTACCATTTTTAGACTGAGGTAGTCCTAACACAAAATCCATAGAAATATCAATCCAAGGGCAATCTGGAATAGGTAAAGGAATATACAACCCATGAGGCAATAATTTAGACTTAGACTGCTTACACACAATGCATCTTTCACATAATTTATGTACATCACGCTTCATGTGTGGCCAATAAAAAGTTCATGCAGCATGTCTAGAGTCTTTTGGATTCCAAAATGTCCCATTCATCCCCCCGCATGTGCCTCTTTCACAAGTAATTCCCTAATGGAACCTTTAGGAACACACAATCTCTTTTCTTTAAACAAGTAATCATTATGCCTAAAGAATCCATTTTGAGCAGCATTCACACAAGTTTCATAGATTTGTGCAAAGTCTAGATCATGCTCATACAATGCCTTAATATGATCAAAACCAATGAACTTAGTTTCAAGAGTAGAGAACAAAGCATACCTTCTTTAAAGTGCATCTGCAACTACATTAGACTTACCTTTCTTGTGCTTGATCACATAGGGAAACTGCTCCAAGAACTCTACCCATTTGGCATGCCTTTTGTTAAGCTTGCCTTGTCCTTTTAAGTATTTTAAGGACTCATGGTCACTGTTGATGACAAAATCTTTGGGCAAGAGATACTGTTACCATGTTTGCAAAGACCTTACCAATGCATACAATTCCTTATCATATGTGGAATAATTAAGAGCAGCCCCATTCAGTTTTTCACTAAAATAGGCAATGGGATGCCCTTCTTGCATCAAAACAGCCCCTATCCCCCCACATTAGATGCATCACATTCAATCTCAAAAGATTTAGAAAAATTAGGCAATACAAGAATAGGTGCATGAGTTAATTTATCTTTGAGGGCAGCAAAGGCTTTCTCTTCTTTTTCACCCATTTAAAACCAACATGCCTTTTAATCACTTCATTCAAGGGTGCAGCTATGGTACTGAAATCTTTAACAAATCTCCTATAGAAACTAGCTAAGCCATGAAAGCTTCTCACCTCACTTACATTCTTAGGAGTTGGGCACTCTTGAATAGATTTCACCTTCTCTTGATCAACTTTCACTCCTTGTGAGCTAACAACAAAACCAAGAAAAACAACATGGTCTATACAAAACACACATTTCTCCATATTAGCATACAATTTCTCAAATGTACAAGATGATCATCATAGGATTTGCTATAAATCAGAATATCATCAAAATACACTACAACAAACTTCCCTAAAATTTCCCTAAAAATTCCCTTAACACATGATTCATTAATCTCATGAAGGTACTAGGTGCATTAGTTAAACCAAAGGGCATAACCAACCATTCATACAGCCCATATTTAGTTTTAAAAGCTGTTTTCCATTCATCCCCTTCTCTAATCTTAATTTGATGGTATCCACTTTTCAAATCAATTTTAGAAAAGACACAAGCACCATGCAATTCATCCAATAAATCATCCAATCTAGGAATGAGGTGCCTATACTTTACCGTGATGTTATTATGGCTCTACAATCAGTGCACATCCTCCAAGTTCCATCTTTCTTAGGTACTAGAATGACTGGAACTGCACATGGACTTAGGCTTTCTTGCACCCATCCTTTTTGCATCAAGTCTTCAACTTGTCTTTGAATCTCTTTAGTCTCTTGTGGGTTACTCCTATAGGATGGTCTGTTAGGCAATGAAGCCCCTGGAATGAGATCAATTTGATGTTCTATACCTCTTGGAGGTGGTAACCCATGAGGAACCTCTTTAGGAAAAACATCTTTAAATTCCTGCAACATAGAAGAAACCTCATTTGGAAGAGAGTTAGTAGGACTTGCATCTTTGATATTATTACTTTCTTTACTCAAAAGTAAGAGCATTGGCTTTTTCAATTGCATAGCCTTTTTCACCTCTTTTTTTTATAAACAAATTTTGTGTTTGTCTCTCTTTTTTTCTCTTTTTTTCTTGCTCTCTTCCACTCTCTTTCCCCTTTTTCTCTCCACTTTCTTTTCTCTCTTGCTTTCTTTTATCTCTCATTTTCAAATGATCCTCACTAACTTCTATTGGAGTCAAAGGTGCAAGAATAGTCTTGCGTTCTTTATGCACAAAAGAGAATTTGTTGGTGTAACCATCATGAATAACTTTCTTATCATATTGCCAAGGTCTCCCTAGAAGCAAATGACAAGCCTCCATTGGTACCACGTCACATAAAACTGTATCCTCATACTTTCCTATGGAGAAGTTCACATCAACTTGTTTGCTTACAGTCACTTCACCATCCTGACTAAGCCATTGAAGCTTGTATGGCAACGGGTTAGGTTTGGTTTCCAAACCCAATTTGGACACCATTCTAGCACTTGCAACATTGGTACAACTCCCTCCATCAATAATTAAAGAGCATACCTTTCCTTGGATAAGGCATCTAGTATGAAAAATATTCTCCCTTTGACTATCATCCAGGTCTTTTGCTTGGCTACCCAACATCCTTCTTACCATAAAAAATCTCCTTCCGGTATTATTTCTCCAATATACTCATCTTCTTCATCATGTGAGGCAGAATCTGAAGAAGACTCACTAGTAATCTCTCCATCCTCTTTAAGTAACATAGTCTTCTTAGTTGGACATTCTGAAGCTATGTGACCTCTTCCCAAACACTTGAAACATTTTATTTCACTATTCCTTGTCTTCTTAGGGACCTCATTGGACTTAATTTGAGTCCTTTGAGGTGCAGCAGTGGGGTTGCTTGATGAAGGAAGTACCTCCCTCCTTCTTATTTATGTCCTTCCAACTTGAAGAATTAAAATTAGAAGAGTTTTTCCTCATGACACCCTTTCTCTTGAGTTGTTGTTCTACCTTACTAGCTTGATGCACTAAATCCTCCAACTCCACATAATTTTGCTACTCCACAGCATCCCTTATGTCACTATTCAGTCCATGCAAGAAACGTGCCATAGTAGCCTCCCGTTCTTCACTAACATTTGCTCTAATCAAGGAAACCTCCATCTCTTTATAATACTCATCTACACTCTTGTTACCTTGTGAAAGCCGTTGAAGTTTATTGTGAAGGTCTCTATGATAATGGGAAGGAACAAATCTTCTTCTCATTAGCCTTTTCATCTCCACCCAACTATCCACCAATGGTTCTTCATATCTTACCCTCTCCTTTTGCAATTGGTCCCACCAAATGAGAGCATAATCACTAAACTCCATGGCTGCCACCTTCATTTTCTTTTCTTCAGTATAGTTGTGACATGAAAATAAATGCTCAATCTTCATTTCCCACTCCAAATAGGCCTCCGGATCACTTTTTCCTTTAAAAGATGGTATATTAAGCTTCACCCCTTCAATTATGTCCTCTCTAGCAACATTCTCATTATCTCTTCTTCTCCTTCTTTCATCCCTCCCTCTATGTCCATTATCATCATGATTCCCTTGATTTTCTAAGTGTTCAATTCTCTCATATAAGTGCTCTGTTTGCTCCCTCATCATCGTTTGCATTCGATCCATAATGGCATCGATTAGCAACCTGTTTTCTCTCTCACGAGGAGGGCTACCTTCACCACCTGCACCTGCCATATTCAAGGAAAAGAACAAGAATAAAAGAAATTGGACCTCACCACTCGCTCACGTGTTTACACTCTTAAAATGTATCACTCGTGTTAGTTGCTCTCTATTAGGCTTTTGTGTAGTGTGCTCTCTTGCCTTTTTCCTCTCAATAGCTCTCTTTAAGTTCTTAACAAAATCTCCAAGAACACTCAAGAGTACAATCCCAAACTCAAGAATTCGTAATGACACAATACAAATTGGAAATATGTCAAAGAAAAAGCAAACCAAATTGAAGAAATTATTCAAGGAAGACACTTTGGACCTGATTTGAGAGTAGTAGTGTGTAACTACGCTTAAATAACAAGTAGCTGTATATATATATATATATATATATATATATATATATATATATATATATATATATATATATATATATTAAATTTTTTAATAAAACCTGATGCTTCAATAAAATGGAATTTGTAATTTTGGAATGAAAAATTCAGATTGCAGTAATGCTAAACTGAATTTGATTGAAAACACAAATACTAGGGATTAGGGTTACCAAATGTGTGATCAGAATTGATGGAAACAATGGAGAAAATCAAACTCAATTCCAATCCTAGAACTGAGCTCTGATTACCACATGATATGATCCCCAATAGAAATGAAGGAATGGATCTACTAGGAATGGAAATTCTAACCCCAATTCATCCACCAACATGACCTGTTAAGAATAGAGCGTATCTCACGCTACAAACTTCGGAATCGGACGTTTCCAAATCGACGTGAAAGATCTCTTTCTGAATCGCGACTTTCACTCAAGAATCACCGAAAACCGATGCGTATATCAGGAGATATGAACCGAGACTATTTTGGACGAAAATTGAAGGTTTGGGTGATAGGGTTTGATACAAGAATTTGTGAACACAATCAAGAAACGATAACTGGAAGGCGCCACAATCCAAAGATTGATAAGCCTATGAACGCCACAAGGATTAGCACCCTTGATAAGTTCTGAGATTCTCAAAAGAACCCTAGAGAAGCTAGTCTCTCACGAAAAAAAAGGTTATCTTTTTATTCTGAATTCCCCTTCAAAAGCTATGGTGTTCCCTTATATAGTGGGCAACATCCATATTGAGTTTAACCTAAAAGTGCTTACACATAAAAGAAAATAGACAGCCCAATAATCCAGCCCAATAAGCCTTATTACAAAAGTTTAACTGAATATAAGAAAAATAAAATTAAGTGCAGAATTTGGGCCAAGTAAAAATAAAGCCTTTATGCATATCCATTGAGGCTTATTCTTCAAAGTCTTCAATTTGAATTAAGTGTATCATTTTGGGCTCTTCTTCCTTTAGACTTGGGCTTGTCTCAAGTAAAGTGGTCACCAAGAGATTTAGAGCCTCTTTAGCCTTTTTAGCTTTTGCTCTTGTCATTGGACCTCCACGACCTTGTATGTCCTCCAAGTTTGTTGTCTTGGTCATGCCACCTCCTATGTCCTCATCAAATCGTGGAGTATGTTTAGGAGAAGCCTTGTGCCTAGCTTTGGGGTGAGTTTCCTTGCATTCTAACGGTTTAATCTTGTGATTGATTCCATGAACCCTAAAGGAGGATTTTGTGATTGATGTGTTTTGAAAGCTCAAATTGGAAAATGTTTGTACATGAATATGTCTTAGAATGATGTGTATTATCCATAAATGCAATAAAAATTATTGGTGAAAAATATGGATTTTTAACTTAGAAAAATTTTAGATTGTCATGACTTTGAGTTTTGAAAATGTGTTAGGATGGGATTGGTGAGTTGTTGTATGATTGTATGTTGAGATAATGGGATTATATGAGGTGTGGAGTGGTTAAAAATTGAATTAAAATCCTTTGGAATTGCATAGGTGACAATTCGGCCATTTAGGGAATTTTAGGGATTTGATGTTGTTGGTATTGCATGGACGATGTATCATGTGTTAAATGGTATTTAGATGGGTTTTGTGGTGGTTGGAAGGTTAGAGAATCAATGAAAAATAATTGATGGTGTTGAGAGTCATAAAGGATCCTAGAGTGAGATATTAAGAAAACGACGTTTAAAAGACGTAAAACGAAAAACGGCACTTAATATGGCCTTTCGGCAACCTTAGGATGCCTAATAAAATGAGAAAGAAAATTTAGAAAAATAAAATGCAAATTTGCACTTGTATGGCCGAACCTACAAGGGTGTAGGGGAGGTTTTGACATTTTTCGTATTCTGATGAAATTGCCGTGTACTGACGAGTCGTACATGGTTGTTGTAGGTTGCCGTAAGTCAATTTGAACCCCGAACCGTGAGTCGGTGGATTTCCCTTGGTCCTGGACCAAGTGGGATTGAGGTAAGTGATTGGATCATGCTTGTATAATTGTTAACTGGCATGTGTTCGTATGAGTTTTGAGTAATTGTGAATGTCCTCTGTGTAGGTATTCTGTTGAGTAACAAGCTCGGAGAGTATACGGCTGTGGAGCTAAGTGGAGGAACTTATAAAGGTAACCTCTTGGTACTGGGGCTTGATCCCCTTGTGTGTTCCACTATGCCCGTTGAGGGTGATGGTAGGAAATGTATGTAAGTAATGTAGAATAACATGATCATGCATTTAGTATGTATGTGGGTACATAGAATGTACCGAGTCTCTGGCTAGTAGACAGTTTTGCCTTCGGGCGTTTTGGATTTCCACTGGATAGGAGGTCTCCGAGAGGGAGTTCCAGTTGACCTAAGGTCGTGGTGTGTGATCCGGATAGGAGCACACTAGGAAGTCTCGGGTGTATGTGGATGGGAGGGGTACCTTGGTTGGATGTTCTTGGAACATGCCTTGGATGAAACTCGTAGGCTTATATGCCGAGCCATTAGGCAGGACGTTACGTGGTATTGGTAGCTACCATTCCAGCTTCGTCGTATTTTGTATTCCTATATCCCCCAGTTTCTCTAAATCCCTTGCTATATCCCGTTTTAAAGATATTATTGTATATTATTTATATGCATCGAAGTGAGCCATTGGGCGGAGTTTTCTCCAGAACCTCTAGGTTACTGAGATATATTCGTATATCTCACCCCGTCTTGGGGGCTTTATTTCAGGAGGTAGCAGTGGCACAGGAGCGGCGGGCAAGAAGCCCATAGGATGAGTGTTGGAGGACATTTTTATATTTTTCATTTTGATGGCCATTGGGCCTCCTATGCTGCTAGACTTAGGGCATGAACATTCCATATGTATGTAGGAGGAGATTCATAGTCATATTTGTTCATGTCATTTTGCCTAAGTCTTGTTGTATATGTCATTTAAAGTTCATGTTTCAAGTTGTAATTTAAAGTTATGAAATAGTAAGTTGTAATATGTTGTAATTGTACATGGATACTTGATGTAATATGATGGAAGGGATTTAGGCCTATTTTAGGATTATGATTATGTGAATGCTTAGAAAATGCATGTAAATGGACTTTGATGATTTGCGTATTAAGTATTAATCAAGTGAGTAGTATGATATGAATTGTGTAATAACTATAAACTGAGTTGGGTTGTAAGTGCCCCAAGGCATTGTTGGTCCTTGTGTGTGCCACCCATTGATTATCAGGTACATTAGAGGTCTAATAACACATTTGCAATTTGGGGATTTTGGAAAATCAAAGGAAACTCAGGCGAATTTTCTGTAGAATTGGCAGAATTTAAGCAAACTTCGGGAGAGCATATCTCCCTCCACAGAGGTCCGATAGGGACGTTCCATACGCCATTTTAAAGCTTGAGATTTCCTCTAACTTGTGAATTTTTTGATAGAATTCTGGATTGAACTTCGGCCGGGAGAAGGCAAAGAGTGCAGACTGCCCATTTGCTCACTGCACTTGTGGCAGTTCGGGATCAGTTTTGGGAAATTTATTCCCGCTTATTTTCTTAGTTAAATTAAGTGTATGATATATCAAATTGAATATTGAGGTGTCTAGTTTGTGGTATAAAAATTTAAGAGCAATTGGTTGAGTGGATTTTCTGCAGTAATTCGTGGAGTGAGGGATGTTTGGAGCTGTTTTGGGGTTGGCTGGCAGCTTTGCTTGTCCAACTTCAAACAGCGATATCCAGAGAAAACGAGATCGAAATAACTCGTGTGATGGCTCATTAGAAATTTTATTAAGTACCATAAAAGATACTAAAAGATGAGATAAAAACGAAGAAAGTTGAGAGAATATAAATAAATATACCAAACCATGTTCGGATAGGTAGAAATCGTAAAATTGAGAGATCGGCTAAGTGGATTTATGGGGACCCCTTAGTGACTTGTATTAAGTAAAATAAGATATAAAAATAGTTTAAACAAGTATTCCACAAGATTTTACAGTTATGGTCACAGCTTTTATTTATTACGCTTTTTACGGTTTTATCTCATATTTATTAGCATCACATAAAGACAACTCACTTGGTCAATCAAGCATTCATGCAATTGTGACATAAATACTTACCCAAATCTTTTTGGTCAAGGACCAAAGGAAATCCACCAAGCTCAATCCTCAAAGATCACGTCCGTGGAAGGCAACCTACAACGATCACGCATAGGATCATCAATTCAATTGAGCATCAAATTGAAATTCAACACAATGAACTCCCACACACAATACCTCATTTCGGGCATTAAGGCCTAAAATGCCAAATCATGTTGTTAATTTTAATTCAATGTTCCTATGGCTTCCTAAGCCCATGACAACACCATTTCAAATCCACAACCTCATTCGATTACAACTCAATATAACACCTCGTAATTCTAAATTAAGTATTAAAATATTAAATGAGTAATTAAGTGAAGGATTAGTGAAAATCCAGAAAATTAGGCCAAAATACAAACAAAGGGCAAAACGGTAAATTAGCCATTCACACAACCCTAGGCATGAAAAATTGAGTAGAAGGTCTCAAATGACAAAAATAATGCGAAAAACAGACTCAGGACGAAAAATCGAGTGGATAAGGATATTTGGGAAAAATTGATGAATAGTGATTTTACCGGTGTAAAAATACTGCAGTATAATTGTACCGATAAGCGTGAAACTTTTATCAATATTTATAGGAAACAAAAATATGACATGAACAAGAAAAATACGTAGGTTATGAAATTGTGGTTTAAATTAGGTGATTGATTAAAGTTAAATCACATGTGGAACCCACCTATGGTTTAAGTGACTCAAAAGTCACAATTGTATGTCATTTTCTCTCTCTTCCCTCTCTTCTCTCCCGCGTGACAGCCCCCTCCATAGCCAAAGCTTGGAAAAAATCCCATTTCTTGTAACTTGGTCATTTCTCCACCAAATCAAGTGATCTTTGGCTTGAAACTTGATGGAAATCATCTTCTAAAGCCATTGGTAGTACTCCCAAGCCTTGAAATCGTCTCTTCGAGAAGATATTGGCCAAACTCAGTTTTGAATTTTGGAGAAAAATTGGTGTTCATGGAGTCATTTGGCCTTCCATTGCTTGGATAAGTCTTGCAGGAGTATCAAGCCTTGATTGTGAGTATGTTTCCAGATCATTTCCATGGTTTATTTGTAGATCACATTTATGAACCCTAGACCTTGAGTTGTTGATGTGTGAAGTTAAAGAGCTCAAATGGAAAATGTGTATTAGATGATAATGTCTTAGAATAATGTGTATTAGCTATAAATGCAATAAAATTTATTGAGGAAAAATATGGATTTTTAACTTAGAGAAATTTTAGGTTGTCATGACTTTGGATTTTGGAAATGTGTTAAAGTTGGATTGGTGAGTTGTTGTATGGTGGTTTTATGTTGATATAATGAAATTGTATGAGGTGTGGAGTGGTTAAAAATTGAATAAAAATCCTTTGGAAGGGCATATGTGCAATTCGGCCATATTAGGAAAAAGTGAGGAGTTGAGTTGGAAAAATTAATTGGATGAGGTGTTGTGTAATTAAATGGTAGTTAGATGGGTTGTGTGGTGTTTGGATGGTTGAAAAACCAAAGGAAAAATGTTGATGGTGTTAAATGGTTAAAAGGAACCTAGAGCGAAATATTAGTCAAAACGATGTTTAAAAGACGTAAAGTGAAAAACGGCACTTGGTATAGCCTCATGGCAACCTAAGGATGTGTAATAAAATGAGAAAGAAAATTTAGAAAAATAAATTTTGAAATAAGCCTTGTTTGGCCGAACCTACAAGGTGTAGGGGTGAATTTTGACGTTTTTCGTGTTTTGATAGAATTGCCGTGTATTGACGATTCATACATGGTTATTGTAGGTTTCTGTACGTCGATTTGAACCCCGAATCGTGAGTCGGTGGATTGCCCTTGGTCCTGGACCAAGTGGGATTGAGGTAAGTGGTTGAATCATGCTTGTATAGTTGTAAATTGCATGTATTCGTATGAGTTTTGAGTAATTGGGAATGTCCTCTGTGTAGGCATTCTGTTGAGTAATAAGTTTGAAAAATAAGCTATTGTGGAGCTAAGTGGAGGAACGTATTGAGGTAACCTCTTGGTACTAGGGCTTGTTCCACTTGTGTGTTCCACCATACCCGTTGATGGTGATGGTAGGAAATATATATGAGTAGTGTAGAATAACATGAGCATGCATGTAGTATTCATGAGGGTACTTATGTACCGAGTCTCTGGCCAGTAGACAGTGTAGCCTTCGGGCAGTTCGGACTTCCACTGGATAGGTCTCCGAGAGGGAGTTCCAGTTGACCCAGGGTCGTGGTGTGTGATCCGGATAGGAGCACACTAGGAAGTCTCGGGTGTATGCGGATGGGAGGGGTACCTTGGTTGATGTTCTAGGAACACGCCTTGGATGAGACCCATAGGCTTATATGCCGAGGACGTTGCGTGGTATTGGTAGCTACCATTCCCGCTTCATCGTATTTTGTATTCCTATATTCCCCAGTTTCTCTAAATCCCTTGCTTTATCCCGTTTTGAAAAGTGGTTATTTTATATTATTTATATGCATTGAAGTGAGCCATTGGGCGGAGTTTTCTCCAGAACCTCTGGGTTACTGGGATATATTCGTATATCTCACCCCGTCTTGGGGGCTTTATTTCAAGAGGTAGCAAAGGTACCGGAGCGGCGGGCAAGAAGCCTATAGGTTGAGTCATTGGAGGATTAGCACCTTTTTGCATTTTGATGGCCACTTGGCCTAGGCTAGACTTAGGGCATGAACATCTCATATGTATGTAGATGAGTTTCATAGTCATGTTTGTTCATGTCGTTTTGCCTAAGTCTAGTAGTTTATGTCATTTAAGCTTATGTTTCAATTTGTAAGTTAAAGTTGTAATATTTGTAAGTTGTAATATTTGTATGAGATGTTGTAAGTATACATGGATATTGATGTAATATGATGGAAGGGCTTTAGGCCTATTTTAGGATTATGATTATATGCTTATGTTGAGAAATTGCATGTAAATGGACTTTGGTGATTGACATAATAAGTTAAGGAATTATAAAGTGAGCCATATAATATGTATTATGTAATAACTATAAACTGAGTTGGGTTGTAAGTGTCCCAAGGCGTTGTTGGTCCTTATGTGTGCCACCCATTAGTTATTAGGTACATTTGAGGTGTTAGAAGCATTTGCAAATTTGGGGATTTTAGGAAAAACAAAGGAAACTCTGGCGAATTTTATGTAGAATTGGCAGAATTTAGGTGAACTTCGGGAGAGCATATCTCCCTCCACAGATTTCCGATAGGGACGTTCCATACGCCATTTTAAATTTTGAGATGTCCCCTACATTGTGTTAAAATATGAGGAAATTATGGGTTACACGCAACCCTGTAGAAGCCTATGGAAACAGGTTGTCCAGAACGCACTTGTGCAGGGGCTGTTTCTGACAGTTTTTGGGAATTTTATTTCCGCTTTGTTTCTTGGCCAAATTAAGTGTATGATATGTCAAATTGAAGATTGAGGTGTCTAGTTTACGGCATAAAAATTTGAGAGCATTTTTAGTGAGTGTTTTTTCTGAAATAATTCGTGGAGTGAAGGATGTTTAGAGCTGTTTTGGGGTTGGATGGCAATTTTGCTTGTCCAACTTCAAACGGCGATATCCGGAGCAAACGAGATCGAAATGACTCGTGTGGTTCATTAGAAAGGTAATTAAGTAAAAATAAAGATAGCTAAAGATTAAGGTCTGGTTTTGTGCGGTGTGTCCGCAGAAAAATAATAACCGAACCATGTTCGGGAGGGTAGAAAACGTAAAAGTGAGAATTATGCTAAGTGAATTTATGGGAACCCCTTAATGACTTGTAATAAGTAAAATAAGTTACAAAAGTAGTTTAATTAAGTATTCCGCAAAGATTTTACAGTTACGGTCACAACTTTTAATTATTACGCTTTTTATTGTTTTAAATGCTCGCGTAATAACGGAAAAAATTTACCCGCATTTTTATAAATGAATTGATGTGATTGTAACTGCGCTTAATATCATAATTAATGTTAACAATACCGGTGTACAATGGGCTGCTACATTTTATGGTATCAGAGCAGTTTTGTTAGGGAACTCTGATAAAGTATAGATGTGTTATGTCCTGCATAGTTGTATGTAGATTCTTTTCGATTCCTGCATGTTATTCCTTAGTATGGGTCTGATCAGCCCATTCCTTTGTGTTACATGTGTGGTCATCACAAGAAGCCTGCGTGGCAACCCTGGAGCACCGAGTGTAAGTCCTTAGCCTGATGTTGTGGCTGCAGTGTTGACTGCTTCATGGACAAGAGATGGCAGTGAGTAAAATGTGAAGATTAGAGGACTTAAGGAAAACAGACTTAAGTATTTTGTCTGACTTTTGATGAAATTTATAAAATTGTATTATAAGTAAAAGTGGTAAACAAATTTATGATATGTACGGTATTAGCATAGGCGAACTTTGTAGTACTGTGAATAATAAACATATAATTGAGATGAGTTTATATAATATGGAGATGGTATTGGGGAAATTTCCAGGTATATGTGTAGTATAGCAAAGCAATTATGTACAGGTGGACTTGGTGAATGGACTTCATAAAGGTGAGTGACTTAGAACCTGATGGATTATTGAAAAATGTGCACAGGTATGCTTAGTATGAGTTTGAATATTTTATGTTTGATTAGAAGTTATAAGTCCCTGATAGATGGTGTACATTTGAATAAATTGGGGTGGTTAATATAGAGAAACAAATGGAATATTTGATGTCTATTCCTAAGGGATTTGACCACTTGAAATTATTGTGCTAGTGAATTGTTAATTTGAGAGACATTGAAATATGGGATTGAAATAAGGAGTTAGTGTTGAGTAAACATAGGTGAGATGAAGTAGTTACGTAGTATGTGTAGAAGGATGAAATTGAGAAAATCGCCATGGATGACATAAGATAAATGTACGATGAAGGCACTATTGTAGTTAATGGATGTCGATTCAAATTGGGAGACGTGTCAGTGATAAATGAATAAGATGGTTGAAATGTATAGTCATGTGTAAGACAGTAATGAGAATTGTAAAGGAATTATGATCTAGTGATCTATATATATGTACCACTAATAGTAGTATGCTTGGGAAATCATTTGGTATTTGATATGGGTTGATGGACGGAGTGGAGGTATTTTCAATGTAATGAATATTCTGCAACCACCAAGGGTGGAAGTGAGCAGGAAAATTGATAGGACTCAAGCAGGAGGTCAGACTTATATATATGAACCACTTACTGGGGAGGAAAACCTTAGGATAGCTAAAGGTATGAAATTTTAGAAATGTTTTCTAAAGAATACTCATCTAGTGTGATGAAAATTGATAGGTAATTACATTAAGTGTAGATACATGCATAAGAGTAAAATGAAATTGAGTGTGAAAATGATATGACTAGTGAAAAGACTGGGGTACCATTGAATGATGAAATTGTATTATCAGTGCAAGGACTGATGTACAATAAAGTTGTGTATTGTATTATCAGTGCAAGGACTGATGTACAATAAAGTTGTGTATTGTATTATCAGTGCAAGGACTGATGTACAATAAAGTTGTGTGTTGCATTATCAGTGCAAGGACTGATATACAGAAAGTTGTGTATTGTATTATCAGTGCAAGGACTGATGTACAATAAAGTTGTGTATTGTATTATCAGTGCAAGGACTGATGTACAATAAATTGTGTATTGTATGATCAGTGCAAGGACTGATATACAGAAAATTGTGAATTGTATCATCAGTGCAAGGACTGATGTACAATAAATTGTGTATTGTATGATCAGTGCAAGGACTGATATACAGAAAATTGTGAATTGTATCATCAGTGCAAGGACTGATGTACAATAAAATTATAAATTGTGTTAATGATGCACTTAGTTCTATATGATTTGAACGGTAACATGACAAAAGAAACTATTAAGAGTTAGGGAATGTGTATGAGATTGTGAATCGAATATGAACTATTATAATGCTGACTCTGTTATAAACCAGGTCTGAGGGTTAACCAAGAGGAAAGTAAACTATCGGTGGGGAGAATCAAACGAGGAAGTATAATGAATTTACTTATATGTAATATGTATATATTATACCACTACTACTATTATTATTGGGGTAGCCCCATGTGAATATACCAAAGATGTTTTGCCGTTATATACGGACGTGATACGGACACCAAATGGACTAGGTCCATGTGTGATCTGGAGTGTACTGGATACACGTTTGCTGTTATATACAGATAAGTTATAGACATATAAATTCTTTGTGCACTGGGTGCATGTTATACGATTTGATAGTGTGGATATCTCTGTGTGGTCTATATGCCCGGAGTGTATAGCTATCTCCGTGCGGATGATATTCCCGGAGACTACTATTATTTTATATGAGTAATGTGAGACAAGGAAGTATCCCGCATTGATGGGACTGCTAGTATAGTTGAGGTGTTGATGTGAATGCACAAAGAAGAAACATTTGGGGATGCTTCTAGCACAGGGGCAGCTGGTGGTAGATTACCTATTACTGCGTGAATCATAAGGGCAGATTCTCTGATCGGTGGGTCATTTACATCTGGGGCCCTTAGGACATCAAGAGCTCGAGGGGTTTGACCTGGGGATATTTTACCCACTGTATTAGGAGGATTGTGTCGTGTGAAGAACGCAAGATATGATATCAGATAAGTCTAAGTGGACAAAAATATACCAGATGGGATATAATATGTGAGGCGTCATGAGAAGGTATTTGAGGTATGGTTCTGAGCATTAGGGGGTCTGTATATGTGTGTACCAAGTGTGATGATAAGGATATTGGATTTCACAGAAATTGTGAAGTGATTGAGGGGTCTGTACCCTATGAGAAAGGATGACACATTGTTAATACGGATAATTGAGTAAATGTTTTGCTAGGAGGACTAATGATGAGAAAACATGCAGTTAAGATGGTGGCCTGATGGCCTTTCGTAAGAGGTTAGTTGTGAAGAATTAAGTGGAGATGTCTAATAAGGATCAGTAACTTAAATTGTGGTGATTAAAGAAAGGTTGATAACTCGATGGAGTGCTTTGAAGTACGGTAGTGATACATGCTAAGTGTGAGAGATAGGTCCCTTGAGATACAAATTATTTATAAAATTTTGAAAATTGTTAAGAATGAAAGTAGTTCCATGTGGTAGAAGTTAGTGAAGCTGTGAGGAAATGGTGATAGCATTTTAAAGTTGGACATCCATGATAAGAATGTCGATAATGAGGAAATGGTGGTATAAATGAATGAAAAATTATGTTGAATCTATAATATTGTTACAGGATGATGAGTAAAAATGGTTACTTGGTGAAAACCTTAGGCGTGAGACCTTTGATACGAAAGGCATTGATGGATGCTGAGTTTAGGCTCTGAGAGGGCCAAATTGATAGGGTTTAAATGGTTAAGTGATAAATAGATTAACAGGGAGTATGAGCTGTTGTGAGGAGGGTTAGCTTCGAGTCCCAAAGAGAAAGACATAGTGGTGATTATCTAATAAGATATGGAGACACGGGACAAAGTAAAGTAAAGTATGTAAAAAATGGAATGTAATGTGAATTGAGATTATTTGGGTGTTATAGCATGCAACTGAAACCAAGAGGTATGAGCTTGTGTGAAAGCCAAGGAAGCAACGAAATGGTAAGATTAGTAACATCAATGAAAAAGACTGGGATAATGGAGATGTTAGGGTATTGTTGAAACACTAAGGACAGCGAAAAGAGTTAATTATTAAAGAAAGTGTGAGTTGGAAAGATTCCAGGAATAATCAGTAAGTATGCATGAGAATGGTTAGAGCTATTATAGAAACGATTAGAGGCTTTTGAGAATGACATTGGGTCAGAAAGATAGATAAAGATGAGAATGAGATGAAGTGAGACAGACAAATTGTAATGTGGTTATATACTACCTATAAATTAGTGAAAGTGCAACCGTAAACCATGAAAAGCTTGAAGTATTGTGAATTAAAGGTCGTGGCACCATAAGTGACAAGTTTGTAAGATGAGTATATTATGAAATAGAATTAACGAAAATGCAACAGTGGTTTATGGAAACAGTGAAAATATAATGAATTAAGAGGCCAGATCCCCGAAATTATCAAGTTTGTGAAGGATTGGGTAACGATGGATACCACAAAAACGAGGTTATGCCTGTGACAAAGGTAAAATTTTAAAGATGCACACCTAAGGAGGCTAATAGAGAGTGGAAAGAAGAGATTCTTCGATTACACCTCGCGTTACGGGATTGTTAGGATGTTAATTTTGCGGACAAAATTCTAAAAGGTGGGGTGAATATAACACCTCGCAATTCTAAATTAAGTATTAAAATATTAAATGAGTAATTAAGTGAAGGATTAGTGAAAATCCGGAAAATTAGGTCAAAATACAAACAAAGGGCAAAACGGTAAATTAGCCATGCACATAACCCTAGGCATGAAAAATTGAGTAGAAGGTCTCAAATAACAAAAATAATGTCGGAAACGGACTCAGGACGAAAAATCGAGTGGATAGGCAAATTTGGGAAAAATTGATGAATAGTGATTTTACAGGTGTAAAAATATTGTGGTATAATTGTACAGATAAGCGTGAAATTTTTATCAGTATTTATAGGAAACAAAAATATGACATGAACAAGAAAAATACGTAGGTTATGAAATTGTGGTTTAAATTAGGTGATTGATTAAAGTTAAATCGCATGTGGAACCCTTCTATAGTTTAAGTGACTCAAAAGTCACAATTGTATGTCATTTTCTCTCTCTTCCCTCTCTTCTCTCCCGCGTGACATCCCCCTCCATAGCCAAAGCTTGGGAAAAAATCTCATTTCTTGTAACTTGGTCATTTTTCCACCAAATCAAGTGATCTTTGGCTTGAAACTTGATGGAAATCATCTTCTAAAGCCATTGGTAGTACTCCCGAGCCTTGAAATCGTCTCTTCGAGAAGATATTGGCCAAACTCAGTTTCGAATTTTGGAGAAAAATTGGTGTTCATGGAGTCATTTGGCCTTCCATTGCTTGGATAAGTCTTGGAGGAGTATCAAGCCTTGATTGTGAGTATGTTTCCACATCATTTCCATGGTTTATTTGTAGATCACATTTATGAACCCTAGACCTTGAGTTGTTGATGTGTGAAGTTAGAGAGCTCAAATGGAAAATGTGTATTAGATGATAATGTCTTAGAATAATGTGTATTAGCTATAAAGTGAAAAACGACACTTGGTATAGCCTCTGGGCAACCTAAGGATGTGTAATAAAATGAGAAAGAAAATTTAGAAAAATAAATTTTGAAATAAGCCTTGTTTGGCCGAACCTACAAGGTGTAGGGGTGAATTTTGACGTTTTTCGCGTTTTGATAGAATTGTCGTGTACTGACAAATCATACATGGTTATTGTAGGTTATCGTACGTCGATTTGAACCCCGAACCGTGAGTCGATGGATTGCCCTTGGTCCTGGACCAAGTGGGATTGAGGTAAGTGGTTGAATCATGCTTGTATAGTTTTAAATTGCATGTATTCGTATGAGTTTTGAGTAATTGGGAATGTCCTCTGTGTAGGCATTCTGTTGAATAACAAGTTTGGAAAATAAGCTGCTGTGGAGCTAAGTGGAGGAACGTATTGAGGTAACCTCTTGGTACTGGGGCTTGTTCCCCTTGTGTGTTCCACCATACCCGTTGAGGGTGATGGTAGGAAATGTATATGAGTAGTGTAGAATAACATGAGCATGCATGTAGTACTCATGAGGGTACTTATGTACCGAGTCTCTGGCCAGTAGACAGTGTAGCCTTCGGGCAGTTCAGACTTCCACTGGATAGGTCTTCGAGAGAGAGTTCCAGTTGACCCAGGGTCGTGGTGTGTGATCCGAACTAATAACTCATTGAGCACCTATAAATACATATCTTTAAAGTTCTGAACACAAGAATTAACATTGAAACACTTAGAATCAAGAAATCTCAGAATTGAACCCATATTGGCTTGCTTTTGCACATCCTTGAGAAAATTCTCAATTACTCTCATCTCTGAATGTTTTTCAGTTCTTTTTTTTTAAAAGTAGAGAGGTAACTCTACATCTGTTTAGCAAGAGTGAATTGTTGTAATTGTTGGAAAGACAATTAGAGTCACCCTAAAAGCTTAGGTTAAGTGTGACAAGGTGTGATCATAGACTTGTAAATTTCTAGTTGTAAAAAGGTTTCTTCAAACACTTGTTGGAAGCGTGATGATAGTGAAAATGATCAACCTCAATCTGGACGTAGCTCTCAAGTGGTTTAGAGAGTGAACCAGGATAAACCTCAGTGTAATTCTTCCTTATCCTATCTCTTTTGATTTCTATCGATTGAATTTCGTTTTGATTCTTGATATATGTCATATTGAATCTGTTTTAAGGATTATAATCATTACTTATATGTTTTAATTCGTTCTTGCATGAATTCTTGAAAAGGGTGGGCATAAACATTGAAATTCTCTTATTTTTCTCTTCAAATTTGATCCATTGCATATTCTCTCTGAATTGATGTTATAAGAATTGTTTTAATTCTGTTTTGTATTGAGAAATAAGATTACATTCTGTTTAAATTGATTTTGGTTGATATACTTGTCAAAAATTTGATTTTTAAATTATATTTTGAATTTCAAGTAACACACAATTAACCCCCTTCTTGTGTGATTGTTCAGCCATCTTTTCTTTTCAAGTGGAAGTGTAAAGGTTTCAAGAATCAAAATTCTTCAAGGTTGTAGTGGTTTGTCAAGCACACTTGAAGCTTGACCAATAGTGGAAAGTTGATTGAGGTAGGTCACGATGGTGGTGACAAAATCAGGATATATCTTGTTTGCAATCTCTCTAACTCCTTATCTCTTTACATAAGCATTGTTAGAATACTTAAGCATATTTAAATTCATATTTTGTACATTATTTGCTTGTGTTAATTTCTATTCATTAGATTGTACTTGTGTCAAATCATATAAACTCAAGAATTTCGTTTTCAAGAAAGAAAGTGAGACATTTTGCGAAAATATTTTTAAAACTCAATTCACCTCCCTCCTTGAGTTTGAGGCCACTTGCCCAACAAGAATTACATGATGTATCAAAACGACCTGTGTTTCTTATCTTTCTCGAAGATATTTCTGGTTTTGATGGATGTTTTCTCATGATGGTGCGCAAAAGTCCACCACAAAGAAATGTGATGCTTCAATTGGTAAGGGTGCAAACAGAGTTAAATTGATTGACACTCAAAAACAATTACACAAAAAAGGGGGAAATGGCAGTTAGAACCTTTCTCAGCTATAATAAAATGTGGAATACGAAGAGCATTAGTTATCCTAATTGAAAAAGTATAATTTATTATATAAAAAATATGATATAGATAAGAATAATTATTTTTCGTATTTATTATTTTAATACTTCATTTTGACCAAAAAATATTTTGGTGAAGAATGAACAGATTAATAAAGGTGTGCGGTACAATATATAATGGTTTTCGGAATACCAAAAGACATCAGGCTCATTCAATATAATTCATGCAATTGAAATCAATAAATTATTATTCTTGAAATCATTGAGCAGCACTGCACATACGTTCTTTTAAGAATTTTTCAATAGCACAAATATGGCACAAACATTTGGTTTTATAGAAATTAATCATATGAAGAGCGAATTATCCGACACCATTCAAGTATTCCATACCAAAATGCTGGCATTAACATTATTCAAAAGGTTCCAAAAAGAAATACGAAGACGTTATCAAACTTAAACGCTGCAATTTTTAATACGCCAAAAACATTGGCAAACGTAACAGACGAATACACATAATTCGTGCAAAACATAGTTGAAGTCCACTGCAAAAATATCTTCACCAGCTACATATATCATTTCTCCGGCAAGGTGTGTTCGAATTTAGCATCAAAACTATTTAAAAAAAAAAAAATGTGCGAGTATAATATATTACATATTATTCATATTGCTTTACCAAATATGTTCAAAAAATTCACCCAAATAAAGTACATAACAAATAAACAATTAATGGGTAATTACTCAACTCTTTCTCCAGTTCAATTCTTTTAATCGGACAGACAGATGAACAATTAATCGTGTTATCAACAAACTCGTTAGAATTCACAAAAGGTGTCAACAAAGACAGAGAAACATCAGCATCATCTCCATTCCCACAAGTTTGACTCTCAACATCCTGGTAATAAATTAATTTTGCATAATTAAATTACGTTATACAAATAATGCATGAATATTTATTTTTACAAATCCAATATTCATTTTAATATTATCACAACTCTTCCCAGTTCTGCTGAATCAATATGATTGTCGCAAGCATTATCAAATATTGCTTCATCTTGTTATTTTTTTCCAATATTATTTTGGGTCCACCCCAGACTTGATGTGATAATAGCTTCGTTGCTACAAACTTTAGAAACTTGATATTTTGGCTCATTATATGAGTCTAAATTTTTATTTTACATTAATTTTAAATAACAGGGATTTGTCATTAAGATCGTTAAGTTCTTCCGGATAATGCTCCAAATCAGCACCCTAAAAAAAATGAAAAACAAAGATAATATCAAAAATTGAATTAGATAACGGCACCTCAGTTTATCAACACATTGTGGAAGAATTTGAATACCAACCATCTTGAAATACTGCTTGCGTAAAGCAGTAACACTCATTCCTAACAAAGCAACACAGTCTCTATCGAATATAATGAAAGACGCAGAATCTGTGTTACCGACAACTCTGACTTGAACACTAAATCTACGACACATTAGCATTATTTGTCTTAGTTACACACCACAGAAGAACAAAATAATATTAGAGAGAAAATATATTACTTTGGATAATAATCACCCCAATGTTTCTGGAAGTTCTTACAATACAATTTTTCAAAATCTGCACAAATGGAATACAGACATTTCTTACAGAACTTGTACCCTCAGTTGTATTTGCTTTCAATCACTTTTATGGTTCTATAAGTAATGCATGTAGTAACCTGGCGTATAAACAATAAAAATATAAGAACAAAAAAAATAGTAACCAATATAAATCTGGGAAAGTATTAAACTCCTTTGAAAATACCTCGCTGCAATTCTTAATATCACTTATACTCTTCCTTTCGATCTGTTTCAGAAAATCATTTTCAAAAGAATATGAGAACTGCCTGGACAACTAAGTCAACCTCAGACTACTTTCTACTGGATCAGACAAAAGCCTAAAACGAAAAGATACAACATATAATTAGAACACATCCTAAAATCGGTGCTTCATGAGTTTAAAAATATATACCACACCTTTTTTTGAAGTCTATAATTTCAGGTATGTTGGAATCCAAAATAATCCTTGTCGTATATTTTGCATTCATTATACCCATTTTTACCTATATAATTAAGAAAACAAAAGAGAGGGAAGATACATTAAAAAAGCAGAGAATAACGAAATTAAGAAACGAAACATAACCAAACAGAAGCATAAAATGAGAACCAAAGATATACAATAAAAAAATACCCCTGAAACCCTTTAACTTTGCAAGCTGGACTATTATGACGTTCTGGGGAGACTAATTGTTTGCCAAAAAAGTTTGCACTTCATCCACATACTGGTCCGATAGAGTGCACTCAAGTTTGTGACTCCTATTCTCGCAATAGTTGTAAGAAATAATTTTAGGTATTAAAATGACATTTAAATAAATAAGCATTATGCATTACATATTGATATAACATAAATACTTGAGGTTGTCAAGTTCTAACACAACTTTTTTGTTTTCCTACCGGACACAACATGCTCACGAATTTCCCCAATTTCGGACAGTAAACCGATGACATCTACAGAAAATGAAGATGGATTTATGATAATACTACCAACACAATAAAGATATGATTAATAGTAACAAAAAATAAATATTACCTACTAAATAAGGAGAGTCAAGTGCTTCGTTCAAAATAACGTCGAACACAACAAAATTGAAACCATTGACAGGAATAGTAGCATCAACAAATGTTTTAACATTTGTCCTCAAGTTGAAAAACAGACGATAATCATGCCTAGTTCAGTTGGCCTGAAATTATCGTTATTTAATCCAATTCCAATTTTTTAAATGAAATAAACATCTCTTTTACTAATTTTTTTCTAGACTTGTAAAGAACCTTTGACATTAGCCTGGATTCTTTCACCTTACAAAACAGATACATACAATATTAAAAAAAATAAATAAATATCACAACAGAATTGCAAATGGTAAGATAAAAAACTATTACATGTTCATCCAAAAGAATCATCTCGACATTGTCGTCAAAACCTTTATGCTAAGAACCTTCTAAGTCTTAACCATCCTAACCTTAATCCTCCACTCCTCCTTAGACGGATTAAGATCCTTTATAAAATCATATTTGGAATACATAACTAATGATTAAGAAGAATAAAAGAAGAATAGCTTCAGAAGATGAAGAAGGAAAACATACAGAGAAGGAGTCAAATACGTGAACATGAACTGGTTACCAAAGAACATTACCCATTTACACTTACGCTATTAACATGCAAAATAATTTTGTTTCTTAAAAGTCATTTTTTTGCGTATTTAAAAAATTAAATATTCAATAAAGCTTCCAATATTCTTTTAAGCTTCCAAGAGGGTCTAATAATACTAATTAAATGACAATTACCGAAGAAAGAAGTTAGTGGGATTTTAATTTAGTTGTTTGCCACTAAACTATTTCCGCACCATGAAGTTTAAATTTTGAATTTCAAAATTTCAAAAGTTACTAAAACATAAAACATTTCAAATTGGTTTAGGTGTGAATACAAACCCAAGATTGAAGGAGAGTGTGACATGCCATCAAAGTTTCCAACAAACGATTTTCCTTTAGGATATATTAGATTAGATACGTTAAAAGTTACAAAAGTGACAGAAAAGACTAAAAATTAAAAAATAAATAAAAATAGTATAAATAAAAAAGTAGAAAATAGATAGGACAAAAAAATAATAAAACAAAATATATTGAAAAGTTACAATAGTGACAGAAAAGACTCTTAAATAGGAAAATATTTAATATGCTTTAGGACCATCCAATGATTTGGTGCTCTCTCTTACAATACTAATTTCTTTTCCCTTTTTACCCCTGCTATTTTTCTTCTTTTCCAATTTTACCCTTCCATTTACACTAAGGAACCACCTAAAAAATGGTGGTCCGGACCACGATAAATTCTCTCCTTAAATAGAGACATGCAGGGCGTCACTTGCCCAAGATTTTGTAATCCTGTTTAGTTCTTTGTATTATTTCCTTTCTATTTAAAAAAAGAAAAGTTACAATAGTGATAGAAAAGACTAAAAATAAAAAAAATAGTCTAAATAAAAAAGAAGATAGTAGACTAAAGACAAAAAAGAAATAAAAGGAAAAATAAGACATAAAAGAAATAGAGGAAAAAGAAATCAACATTCTAAGTTTTCAACATATTTATTCGAATTTTTCTTAAATTTTTTTCCTTTTGATTTATACATGTTTGCCTTTTTCTTCTTCTATTGTAATTTTATTCTCTTTTAGTCTTTTCTATTACTATTAAAAGAAATAGAAGAAAAGATAATAGAAAAAGGAAGACAGAAAAGAAATTAGTGGTACAATTTACAACATATTTGATCTAATTTTTTTTTTGTTCTCATTTTATTTTCCACTTTTGGATTTAGACATGTTTGGTCTTTTTTTTTTTTTTTCAATCTATTTTTTTATTTAACCTATTTTATATTTTTTTACACTTAATCTTTTCTGTTACTATTGTAAGTTTTCAATATATTTAATCTTAAATATATTTTTTATTTTATTTCTTATTTTATTTTTTTATCCTTAGTTTATTTTCTTTTTCTTTAATTTAGACATATTTGATTTTTTTCTTCTATTTTTTTTTAACATTTAGTCTTTTACATAAATGTTGTAAGTTTGTAATGTATTTGTCTTTTTTTTTGTTCTTTAAGGTTTTAACAGTATTAACCATGAACGCGGATAAAAAAAACAACTGTAAAATTTCTTTTGAGTACCCACTTTCGTTCCTTACAAAAAAATACCTATATAAGTTATTTTTCAGGAACTAAATTGAGTCTTTAGTGAATTTTTGAGGGATTATATTTTCAAAGAATTGGAATTATAGACGGACCAAAAGTTAATGTTTTTTGTAAGGAATGAAAGTGATGATCATATTTTTTGTTAGGAACCCACAATGGACTTTATTCAAAAAAATAAAAAAAATAAATAAGAAATGTTTCGTAACAAAATGATACGGTTTTTTTTTATTGTTTTTATATTTTTTCTATGGGAAAGAAGGAGGGTATTAATGTAAAAACACATCAATTCAAAAATCTAAAGGCTGCGCCTTGGCATTCAATTTTCACCATTGCAACGGTATTCTCTCTTTTCTTTTCTTTTCTGCATCGTTCTCTGCGACGCTCAAACCAAATCGAAACCAAAACCTCAAATGGTTTCTCTCACGGTAAGGTTTGAACTCCAATTTTTATTATTCTAAAATTTTACTTTTCAATTATCGAACAAAAACCCTAGCCTCGTTTAGCATTTAAATTTCGCATAATCCTATGACTCTTGACGAGGTTTGAACCTTTGAATTTTCCGTAACCCTACATCAAAAAATGCTTATTTTGGTGCAATTGGTAACTTTTACATACACACGTTCTATTTCCGTAGATTTTCCTTCATTCAACGAAACACAAGGGAATAAGTTTGTTTTGGCATAGCAATGGTAGCTGCTACTTTTCATATTTGTTTCTGTACATGCCTTTTTTTTTTTTTTTTTGGTGACGTTCTTGTTTGGTTCTTGCGTGTTTCAGGGAAAATCTAGAGTGGGTTCAACTCGAGCCTCTATAGGTGGCCAATCTCGTCCAAGTGGTATATTTTATATTTATATATTCGTTTTAGTTTTCTTTTTATGTTTTTAAATTTTTGCTCTTGTGAATTTGAAGTTTTATAATATATATGCAACAGTGGGTGGTAGGAATTTCAAAGTATTTTCGGAAAATGACCGGAGTCAAGTCGGCGATGGGCTCATGTAAGATATTATTATTATTTGTTTGATTGACAAGTCCGTAACTGGGTATACGGGAATGTATTTTATAGAACTAATTTTGAATCTTTCTTTAGGAAATCTGCAAGAGAAGCAGGTGCGACTTTAAGGTATGGTATATGTACCGATGAGATCTATAAGCTCACTATGTTTCCGATGGGGATGAGTCAATGTATCGATAATACCTTTAGCACTGATATAGACCAAGCTAAGAAGTATAAAGCCAAGTGTAAGCAGTGGATAGATAATAAGCAAAAGGATGATATGACTCAAGTAAATGGGCAATATAACAATACATAAGATACCTGTAAGGTGTGCCCATGGGGGCTATTTATAGGGGAAACGGTGTGGGTTGGTGAGTGGGAGGTCAACTCTCATTGGGATTTACTCCCCTGATGCAGTGTTAGGCGTGCTGGCGCTGTCATTGTGGCAGTGCTGCGCCCTCTGTATTCTGGCGATGTCAGCACCGGGCAAAGGGGGAGTTTCCCTTTGCGGTGTCTGTCGTAGTCGCCTTCGATGGTTAGCGTTCCAAGGTGGGGCATTTTGGTGTATGCCTTGGACCTGCTGCTACATTGGGGGTTGAGAAGGTCCATGTCAGCCCTTAGGGCTAACGCGGGGTCACGCCCGGTATTGGGCCTGGATAGTTGGGCCACTTTAGTACTTGGGCCATCCGGAACAGGAGCCCCCCAGCTTGGTAGCAAGCGTAGTTTGGTGCCAAGTTGTAGTCTTTGGGCGCTACCTTTCTAGTGATCACAACGATTGATCGTTGCCTAAGAATTGTAGACTTGTGTGGTCGCCAAGTCGCGACTGTTAGGCGTTCATGTTGGCGACGTCCATTCGCACCGTCTCGGCGTCTCTTTGAAAATAGTATGGGTAGACTTGTATTGGAATTGAGTCACAATTATTGGGCGTCTTCAAGTTGTGTCGTCCATTCGATGGATCTTGGGCGTCTTTGTCTAGTGGGGAAAATCAACCATTTTGCCTTTGCTCTTCCAGGGATACTTAGGGTATTTCACCTTCCTGACACGGGAGGTGTCTTTTCGAATTTCGAGGAGTTATAATGATGAATTGTTGATCATTGCACGTATCTATGCTGTAATTAGGCACGTCGCATTAATGGGACATGAGGGGTGTCTTATCTCCTTGAAGTTACCCTTAGGCCCCTCATCTTGACTGTCCCTTAACTGACGGTTATGACATCCAACGGTTGGAATATCAAAGGGCTGAGTGTTTGCTTTCTCTTTAAGAAGACGGGGGTTTATTTTCCACAAGCACATTGTGCTCTTATCTTCTTGCCATAACGTCCGAGCCGGTCCTTTTTTCTTCAGTGTCTGCATTTACCTCAGGTACAGTGTCTAACTCTTTTTCTCCTTTGTGTTTCTTTCTGTACACTTTCTCCTCTTCTTTTCCTGTGCGTAGTGCAATCATGGACGTTCCTGGGTTGGGTTTACCGGGGTTGGAAGTTGAGGTTAAAGAGGAAGAGTCTGATGAAGCCTTCGACTCACTCGAAGGCTGTACGATGGGGCCCGCTATGCAGGAGTATCATGCTAAGCAAGGGGGAAGCAGCAGCTTTCCCTCTTATCGTTCTTTAGTTCCTGGGGTAGAGTCGTTACCCCATGGTAGAATTCCTGAACTTCTGGGTTTTTCTGAAGAAGAGATTCAGAGTCTCTTGCCTGAACGGGCTACAGGACCTGTGCTTCCCTACCTGGGTGAAGCATCTGGATCTCGACCGCGTGGTGATGGTCAGGTGCCAGGTGGTGAGTCTGGTAGACGTCATTCTGCCAGATCTGAGAGGCGACGGTCCGGGAGTTTCAGTCGAGGGGTGAGGACTCGCCCATCCCATCGTCGTGGTTCAAGGTCTTCTGTTCGTACCCACAGACAAAGGGGAGGTTCATATGGCCGCGTTTCGCGGTGTTCCACGCTCGATATAGGGCGACTTATTCGACCTTTGTCTTCTATTAACCGCCTCCCGCAAAATTGCCCCATAGAGTATTACTATAAGCCTTCCCGTCCGACTATTGATTCCCCTGTTGTTTTGAGCACTTCACGGGGCCAGATTCCAAACATATCTCAGTCTTTTCATCACCGTAAATATGACAAATCTACAGACAACCGACTGGGTAGATTTCACCCAGAAGACGGGCGACTTGTGAGGTATGGTGTGTGGGATGCCATACATGAAGACTTGGGGCTGTATAAGATACCACCTGCTTGGTGGCCTTCTTCTTTAAGCTATTCAAATTTTTATTCTTCAAGCTCTTCGGAAACATCTGAATCTGATGGTAAGTTGTTAGTGTTTGAGCTATTTTTTCTTTTAGTAGTTGGTAAGGAGGGTGTTGGCGTTTATTGGAGTGAGGGATAGGGTGAGATGGGAACTCTATTTTCTTTGCAGTGGTCTTCTTGACGTTGGAGAGGTATTGAGGATTGATTGTGTGTTTGTCGCTCCCAGGTAGGATTTGAAGGTACTTTCTTGACTTATGGCGACTAATCGGTCGGTCGACTGTCTTGAGGCGAGGAGTTGGGTTGACCCAGAGATAGCTAACGCGTCATCGAGTTATGCTGACCATGATACTTTGCGTCGCCACTACCAATCTGAATCTAGCTTTGTCATCACTGCAAATGGTGCAGATGAGGAGAAGTGGCAACCCTTCGCGGTCAGTAGCGATCGTCGGGCTTGTGACAAACCTCAAACTACGGCGAGATCCCGATGGCGGTTCATGGTATATAAGACTCATTTTACGGATCAGAAAGTGAGGTTTCCGCTGACTGAGTTTGAGATGGGAGTACTCTCCCATTTGCAGGTTGCGCCATCTCAACTACACCCGAATGCTTGGGCATTTGTTCGGGTCTTTGAGAGCATATGCCAATACTTTGACATGACGTACTCAGTACGATTATTCTTTTACTGCTTCCAGGTATCCCTTTCAAAGAAAAAACTTGGTTGGGTTTCACTAAAGGCGGGCAACACAGTAGGATCGATATTTGCCCAGTACGCCAACTCGTATAAAAACTGGACACAAATTTTTTCTGGATTGAACCAATGTTGGGCGAGGGGGAACTTCCTTTTTTGTAGATCAGGAGAGTAGGGAGTGCCTGTTTCCTTTGTATTGGGCTAGAAACCATTATGAGACGCCCGCCGGTCAGTATTCTACTGCGTTTGGAAATTTGACTCCTGAGGAAGTGATGGTGGTTAGTTGGTTTGTTGAAGTAAAGGAAAGCCTTGACCAGTGGCCGTCGAAGCAGGTGTTGTGCCATGGAGGTGTGATGGCGTTCTGATTTTCTTTTGTTTGTGACCACCTCTCTTATTTCTATTGATGTTGTCTTTACTACTTGATGTCTTCTAACTTTTACTTACTGTTTACAGTTGGGAGTATGGCGACGGATATGTTAAAACTTGCACGCGAGGCTGCTGCTAAGGTGAAAGCCAGACAGGGCGGTTCCTCAAGCTCCGCCTGTCCCTGTTCCAAAGGATAAAGGGAAGGCTCAGGAAAACAAGGTTAAGAAGAAGAAGGTTCGTTCAGCTGCTGACATTCCTGCGGGTGAACTGTAGAAAATGATCAATCGTCCTATCATTAGAGATCCCACAGGCGTGGCTGGTAATTCTTCGGCGAGCGAGTCAACGCTGGGATCTGGGTCGTTTGCCCCAGGTGGTTCTGGTGCGAAGCGTGGTGCGGATGCAAGTTTGACACCGCCTCGAGCTTCGAAGTCCACACGCCGCGAACCTTCAGAGGATGGTCAATTTGATGATCAACCTCGAATGAGCCCGGGCGCCAGGGGGGCTCCTGCTTTTACTGCTGTATTTCCTGTTGGCAGGGCCCTTACTTTGTCAGAAAGGGACCTTGGTACCGGATTTTCGAACATCGAACGTCCTGAGATGGTGCCCCCGTCTTGATAGTAAGCAGTTTATGGATTGCGCCCAAGTTGTGATTGGTCGCATCTTAGGGATGCAGGAGATCACTCTTGCGGTCGATGAACAATGCTCCTTGCAAGAGGGTCGTCTTGACGAATTTGGGCAACAGGTGGAGGGCCTTACTGCTAAGGTGGGGCGTCTTGGTAAGGATGTCGCTGACAAGAAAACTTCTATCCAGTCGTTGTCAGAGCGGCTGAAGAAGGCGAAAGTAGACGCCAAGCGATTTTCTGATGAGAGAGACGATCTACGTAAGGCATTGGACAGCTTCAAGAAGGAGAAGGAAGCCCTTCAAACTGAGAAGGATCAACTATCTGCCGATTTGTTTGCTGTACAAGGGAGTCTTCATGCCAAAGACGAGGATTTCAACAAAGTCAAGGGGGAAGTGGAGAAGTTGGAGGCGGCTCTTGCTAACCTGATGTATCATTCTTTTAACAACGCCCTGCGGCAGGTTGCTGTCAGATATCCTGGGGCTGACTTGACTGGGCTCACTCCTGACTATGAGGTGGAGGATGACAAGATTGTACAACGCCTTGACTGTGGCGCCATTAGAGTGGTTGAAGCGGCACCTGAAACTGATGATGACGAAGGTGCTAGGGGGTTCTTCCACCCATAGATGCTGACAGTGATGATGATCACGGTATCGATGATGCTGGGCGTGGCGTGCAAACGGACACTGTTACTGGGACCTTGGTTGACTCTGGGGTGGCTAGTGTAGGTGGAGTCATCAACGCGGTTGTGTCAGAACAAGCGGAGGATGCTCACGCCACTGTGGATAGCGGGAATGATCACACATCAGATGCCGAGACGGTTGCTGTTAATACAAACTTGAGTTCTTAGCTTTTCTTCTCTTTAAGCCTGTGGTTGGCATGTCAACCACGGCTTTGTAACCCTTTCCTTCTTTTGTGTCGATCACGCATCTAATGAATTTTCTTTCGTTTCTTTCTTTATATTCTAAACTTGCATATGGATGTTTATTTAGTCTGGTGGTCGTTGCCCGTGGATGAGAACCATCTCAGTCCAACTATGGCGGGGGTGACAACTGTCCCGTAGTTGGGCGTTGGCTGGGGGTAAGAACCGTCCCAGACCAACTATGGCGGGGGTGAGAACCGTCCCGTAGTTAGGCGTTGGCTGGGGGTGAGAACCATCCCAGTCCAACTGTGTCGGGGGTGAGAACTGTCCCGTAGTTAGGCGTTGGCTGGGGGTGAGAACCATCCCAGTCCAACTGTGGCGGGGGTGAGAACCGTCCCGTAGTTAGGCGTTGGCTGGGGGTGAGAACCATCCCAGTCCAACTGTGTCGGGGGTGAGAACCGTCCCGTAGTTAGGCGTTGGCTGGGGGTGAGAGCCATCCCAGTCCAACTGTGGCGGGGTGAGAACCGTCCCGTAGTTAGGCGTTGGCTGGGGGTGAGAACCATCCCAGTCCAACTGTGGCGGGGGTGAGAACCGTCCCTTAGTTGGTCACATTTTTTGACAGTGTTAAATTGAACTGGCGATCTTTTATTTGAAAGCTCAAAACTCTGCCTCGTTAAAAACCTTTCCCAGCAAAACCCTATGGGATAAAAGCCTAGGAAAGGAAAAGAGTGCAGGAGTTGTTACATGATAACTTAACTATAATACTTTTTGAGCTTATCGGCGTTCCAAGCCCTCGGTAGCGCGCCTTTCCTTCTAGCGTTTCCAGGGAGTAGGCTCCATGACCTAGCTTGTTGATTACCCTGTAAGGTCCTTCCCATGTTGGGGCGAGCTTTCCTTCGCGAGCGTTTTTGTTTCCAACATCTGCTCTTCGAAGCACCAAATCTTTTTCTTGAAAACTCCGGGGGATGACCTTCTTATTGTAGTAAGTAGCTGATTTTTTCTTTTGAATGGAGATCAGACTCAGCGGCAGACCTTCTGAGTTCGTCTAACAGGTCTAGTGCTTCTTTCAAATTTTGGGTGTTGTCGATCTCGGTTACGTGCTCTCGCCGCCAGGAGGGTTCACCGATTTCTACTGGGATCATGGCTTCAGTGCCGTAAGTCAGCCTGAACGGAGTTTCTTTTGTGGATGACTGGGCGGTCGTCCTGTACCCCCATAGGACGTTGTCAAGGTTGTCAATCCATGCCCCTTTGTGTGCTTCAAGCTTCTTTTTAATTCCTTTCCCCAGCATTTTGTTGGCTGATTCGACCAAACCGTTGGATTGTGGGTGTTCTACGGCGGCAAAGTGGTGGCGTATGTGTAGGCTGCTCATTAGTTCACGGAATTTAGCATCGGTGAATTGAGTGTCGTTATCCGTGATGACTTCGCCGGGAATGCCAAAATGGTAAACGATGCTTCTCCAGAAGAACCTTCTTGCTTTTTGAGATGTTATAGTTGCTAAGGGTTCTGCTTTTACCCACTTGGTAAAATAGTCGATAGCGACAATCAGCCATTGAACCCGCCCAGCTGCCATAGGGAAAGGACCCAGAATGTCGATGCCCCATTTGTAGAAGGGCCATGGTGAGGAGATTGATGTCAACTCTTCTGGCGGTGCTCTATGTATGTCGGCGAACTTCTGACATTTTTCGCACTTTTTGACGTGTTCACGGGCATCACGTTCCATGGTTGGCCAATAAAATCCAGCTCTCAACGCTTTTTTTGCTAGTGAGTGACCGCCCATGTGATGGCCGTTGATTCCTTCATGGATTTCTTCTAACACGTATGGAACATCAGTGGGATTCAAACATTTCAGGAGTGGGGTTGAAAGTCCTCGCTTGTACAACCGCCCTTGTATTATGCAGAAGTGGGCGCTTCTGCGAATTATCTTACCACATGAGACAAATTTGAGGAAGATGGCTTAGGACTCAGAAATTTGATGCGTTGAATCTTAACACATAAGAGAAATTTGAAGGTTATAAGGTGAAAGAAGCCAAGCAAGTGGACACTCGTTCCTTCAAGTCTTGTACACATGGGTATGGATTCAGATCTGGCAAAGCATAAGACAGGTAACTACGCCTTAGGAATCTTAGTTTGAAGCTCTAAGATGGATGCTCGAGAAGGAAGTTCCTAGCGCGCACACACTGATCTGTCCAAAAGCTAAGAAGCCTTGAGAAGTTGAAGCACAAGTGATCATTTTGAGGCAAGAGAAACAAAGTAGTGAATTGTGGAAGAGGGCTTAGGACTCCGAAATTTGATAGGTTTGAATCTTACCACATGACACAAATTTGAAGGCTATAAGGGTGAAAGAAGCCAAGCAAGTGGACACTCGTTCCTTCAAGTCTTGTTGTACACATGGGTATAGATTCAGATCTGGAAAAGCAAGTAACTAGGCCTTAGGAATCTTAGTTTGATTCTCCAAGGTTGATTAACCCGAGAAGGAAGTTCCTAGCGCGCAAAAACTGTACTGATCTGTGCAAAAGGTATGAAGCCTTGAGAAGTTGAAGCACAAGGGATCACTTTGAGTCAAGAGAAACCAAGGAGTGAATTAAGGAAGATGGCTTAGGACTCAGAAATTTGATGGGTTTGGATCTTACCACATGAGACAAATTTGAAGGCTCTATGGGTGAAAGAAGCCAAAGAAGTGGACACTCGTTCCTTCATGTCTTGTACACATGGGTATAGATTCAGATCTGGCAAAGCATGAGACAAGCAACTAGGCCTTAGGAATCTTAGTTTGAAGCTCCAAGGTGGATTAACCCGAGAAGGAAGTTCCTAGCGCGCACACATTGATCTGACCAAAAGCTATGAAGCCTTGAGAAGTTGAAGAACAAGGGATCACTTTGAGGCAACAGAAACCAAAGAGTGAATTAAGGAAGATGGCTTAGGACTCAGAAATTTGATGGGTTTGGATCTTATCACATGAGACAAATTTGAAGGCTATAACGGTGAAAGAAGCCAAGCAAGTGGACACTTGTTCCTTCAAGTCTTGTACACATGGTATGGATTCAGATCTGGCAAAGCATGAGACAGGTAACTACGCCTTAGGAATCTTAGTTCGAAGCTCTAAGGTGGAATCCCGAGAAGGAAGTTCCTAGCGCTCAAACACTGATTTGTCCAAAAGCTATGAAGCGTTGAGAAGTTGAAGCACAAGTGATCACTTTGAGACAAGAGAAACCAAGGAATGAATTGAGGAAGATGGCTTAGGACTCAGAAATTTGATGGGTTTGAAACTTACCACATGAGACAAATTTGAAGGCTATATGGGTGAAAGAAGCCAAGCAAGTGGACACTCGTTCCTTCAAGTCTTGTACACATGGGTATAGATTCAGATCTGGCAAAGCATGAGATGGGTAACTACGGCTTAGGAATCTTAGTTTGAAGCTCTAAGGTGGATTAACCCGAGAAGGAAGTTCCTAGCACGCAAACACTGATCTGTCCAAAAGCTATGAAGCCTTGAGAAGTTGAAGCACAAGTGATCACTTTGAGGCAAGAGAAACCAATGAGTGAATTAAGGAAGATGGCTTAGGACTCAGAAATTTGATGAGTTTGAATCTTACTGAATGAGACAAATTTGAAGGCTATAAGGGTGAAAGAAGCCAAGCAAGTGGACATTCGTTCCTTCAAGTCTTGTACACATGGGTATGGATTCAGATCTGGCAAAGCATGAGACAGGTAAGTACGCCTTAGGAATCTTAGTTTGAAGCTCTAAGGTGGATACTCGAGAAGGAAGTTCCTAGCGCGCAAACATTGATCTGTCCGAAAGCTATGAAGCCTTGAGAAGTTGACGCACAAGTGATCACTTTGAGACAAGAGAAACCAAGGAGTGAATTGACGAAGATGCCTTAGGACTTAGAAATTTGATGGGTTTGAATCTTACCACATGAGACAAATTTGAAGGCTATATGGGTGAAAGAAGCCAAGCAAGTGGACACTCGTTCCTTCAAGTCTTATACACATGGGTATAGATTCAGATCTGGCAAAGCATGAGATGGGTAACTACGGCTTAAGTATCTTAGTTTGAAGCTCTAAGGTGGATTAACTCGAGAAGGAAGTTCCTAGTGCGCAAACACTGATCCGTCCAAAAGCTATGAAGCCTTGATAAGTTGAAGAACAAGTGATCACTTTGAGGCAAGAGAAACCAAGGAGTGAATTAAGGAAGATGGCATAGGACTCAGAAATTTGATGGGATTGGATCTTAAGCGCATGAACAAATTTGAAGGCTATAGGGTGAAAGAAGCCAAGCAAGTGGACATTCGTTCCTTCAAGTCTTGTACACATGGGAATAGATTCAGATCTGGCAAAGCATGAGACAGGTATCTACGCCTTCAGAATCTTAGTTGGAAGCTCCAAGGTGGATTAACCCTAGAAGGAAGTTCCTAGCGAGCACACACTGATATGTAGAAAAGCTATGAAGCCTTGGGAAGTTGAAGCACAAGGGATCACTTTGAGGCAAAAGAAACCAAGGAGTGAATTGCGGAAGATGGCTTAGGACTCAGAAGTTTGATGGGTTTGAATCTGACCACATGAGACAAATTTGAAGGCTATAAGGGTGAAAGAAGCCAAGCAAGTGGACACTCGTTCCTTCAAGTCTTGTACACATGGGTATGGATTTAGATCTGGCAAAGCATGAGACAGGTAACTACGCCTTAGGAATCTTAGTTTGAAGCTCTAAGGTCGATTAACCCGAGAAGGAAGTTCCTAGCGCTCAAACAATGATCTGTCCAAAAACTATGAAGCCTTGAGAAGTTGAAGCAGAAGGGATCACTTTGAGGAAAGTGAAACCAAGGAGTGAATTGAGGAATCTTGCTTAGGACTCGGAAATTTGATGGGATTGGATCTTATCACATGATGACAAATCTGAAGGCTATCATAAAAGTGAAAGAAGCCATGCAAGTGGACACTCGTTCCTTCATGTCTTTGTACGCATGGGTATGGATTCAGATCTGGCAAAGCATGAGACAAGTAACTAGGCCTTAGGAATCTTAGTTTGATACTCCAGGGTGGATTAACCAGAGAAGAAAGTTCCTAGCGCACAAACATTGATCTGTCCAAAAACTACGAAGCCTTGAGAAGTTGAAGCACAAGGGATCACTTTGAGACAAGAGAAACAAAGTAGTGAATTAAGGAAGATGGCTTGGGACTCAGAAATGTGATGGGTTTGAATCTTACCACATGAGACAAATTTGAAGGCTATAATGGTGAAAGAAGCCAAGCAAGTGGACACTCGTTCCTTCAAGTCTTGTACACATGGGTATGGATTCAGATCTGGCAAAGCATAAGACAGGTAACTACGCCTTAGGAATCTTAGTTTGAAGCTCTAAGGTGGATACTCGAGAAGGAAGTTCCTAGCGCGCAAACATTGATCTGTCCAAAAGCTATGAAGCCTTGAGAAGTGGAAGCACAAGTGATAACTTTAAGCAAGAGAAACCAAGGAGTGAATTGACGAAGATGGCTTAGGTCTCATAAATTTGAAGTGTTTGAATCTTACCACATGAGTTAAATTTGAAGGCTATAAGGGTGAAAGAAGCTAAGCAAGTGGACACTCGTTCCTTCATGTCTTGTACACATGGGTGTGGATTCAGATCTGGAAAAGCATGAGACAAGCAATTAGGCCTTAGGAATCTTAGTTTGAAGCTCCAAGTTGGATTAACCCGAGAAGGAAGTTCCTAGCGCGCAAACACTGTACTGATCTGTGCAAAAGCAATGAAGCCTTGAAAGTTGAAGCAGAAGTGATCACTTTGAGGCAAGAGAAACCAAGGAGTGAATTGCGGAAGAGGGCTTAGGACTCAGAAATTTGATGGGTTTGAATCTTACCACATGACACAAATTTGAAGGCTATAAGCGTGAAAGAAGCCAAGCAAGTGGACACTCGATCCTTCAAGTCTTGTACACATGGGAATGGATTCAGATCTGGCAAAGCATGAGACAGGTAACTACGCCTTAGGAATCTTAGTTTGAAGCTCCAAGGTGGATTAACCCGAGAAGGAAGTTCCTAGCGCGCAAACACTGAACTGTCCAAAAGCTATGAAGCGTTGAGAAGTTGAAGCCCATCGAGGCAAGAGAAACCAAGGAGTGAATTGCGGAAGAAGGCTTATGACTCAGAAATTTGATGGGTTTGAATCTTACCCCATGAGACAAATTTGAAGGCTATAAGGGTGAAAGAAGCCAAGCAAGTGGACACTCGTTCCTTCAAGTCTTGTACACATGAGTATGGATTCATATTTCGCAAAGCATGAGACAAGTAACTAGGCCATAGGAATCTTAGTTTGATTCTCCAAGGTTGATTAACTCGAGAAGGAAGTTCCTAGCGCGCAAACACTGTAATGATATGTCCAAAAGCTATGAAGCCTTGAGAAGTTGAAGCACAAGGGATCACTTTGAGGCAAGAGAAACCAAGGAGTGAATTAAGGAAGATGGCGTAAGACTCAAAAATTTGATGGGTTTGGATCTTACCACATGAGACAAATTTGAAGGCTATATGGGTGAAAGAAGCCAAGGAAGTGGACACTCGTTCCCCCAAGTCTTGTACACATGGGTATGGATTCAGATCTGGCAAAGCATGAGACAGGTAACTACGCCTTAGGAATCTTAGTTTGAAGATCTAAGGTGGATTAACACGAGAAGGAAGTTCCTAGCGCGCAAACACTGATCTGTCCAAAAGCTATGAAGCCTTGAGAAGTTGAAGCACAAGGGATCACTTTTGAGGCAAGAGAAACCAAGGAGTGAATTAAGGAAGATGGCTTAGGACTCAGAAATTTGATGGGTTTGAAAATCTTACCACATTAGACAAATTTGAAGGCTATAAGGGTGAAAGAAGCCAAGGAAGGAAGTGGACACTCGTTCCTTCAAGTCTTGTACATATGGGCGTGGATTCATATCTGGCAAAGCATGAGACAAGACTCTAGGCCTTAGGAATCTTAGTTTGAAGCTCCAAGGTGAGTTAACCCAAGAAGGAAGTTCCTAGCGCGCTCACACTGATCTGTCCAAAAGCTATGAAGCCTTGAGAAGTTGAAGCACAAGTGATCATTTTGAGGCAAGAGAAACAAAGGAGTGAATTAAGGAAGATGGCTTAGGACTCAGAAATTTGATGGACTTGGATCTTACCATATGAGAAAAATTTGAAGGCTTTAATGGTGAAAGAAGCCAAGCAAGTGGACACTCGTTCCTTCAAGTCTTGTACACTTGGGTATAGATTCAGATCTGGCAAAGCATGAGATGGGTAACTACGGCTTAGGAATCTTAGTTTGAAGCTCTAAGGTGGATTAACCCGAGAAGGAAGTTCCTAGCGCGCAAACACTGATCTGTCCAAAAGCTATGAATCCTTGAGAAGTTGAAGCAGAAGTGATCACTTTGAGGCAAGAGAAACCAAGGAGTGAATTAAGGAAGATGGCTTAGGACTCAGAAATTTGATGAGTTTGAATCTTACCGCATGAGACAAATTTGAAGGCTATAAAGGTGAAAGAAGCCAAGCAAGTGGACACTCGTTCCCTCAAGTCTTGTACACATGGGTATGGATTCAGATCTGGCAAAGCATGAGACAGGTAACTACGCCTTAGGAAACTTAGTTTGAAGCTCTAAGGTGGATACTCGAGAAGGAAGTTCCTAGCGCGCAAACATTGATCTGTCCGAAAGCTATGAATCCTTGAGAAGTTGAAGCACAAGTGTTGAGACAATAGAAACCAAGGAGTGAATTGACGAAGATGCCTCAGGACTCAGAAATTTGATGGGTTTGAATCTTACCACATGAGACAAATTTGAATGCTATATGGGAGAAAGAAGCCAAACAAGTGGACACTCTCGTTCGTTCAAGTCTTGTACACATGGCTATAGATTCAGATCTGGCAAAGCATGAGATGGGTAACTACGGCTTAGGTATCTTAGTTTGAAGCTCCAAGGTTGATTAACCCGAGAAGGAAGTTCCTAGCGCGCAAACATTGATCTGTCCGAAAGCTATGAAGCCTTGATAAGTTGAAGCACAAGTCTCTTACACATGGTATGGATTCAGATCTGGCAAAGCATGAGACAGGTAACTACGCCTTAGGAATCTTAGTTTGAAGCACTAAGGTGGAAACCCGAGAAGGAAGTTCCTAGCGCGCAAACACTGATCTGTCCAAAAGCTATGAAGCCTTGAGAAGTTGAAGAACTAGTGATCACTTTGAGACAAGAGAAACCAAGGAGTGAATTGAGGAAGATGGCTTAGGACTCAGAAATTTGATGGGTTTGAATATTACCACATGAGACAAATTTGTAGGCTATATGGGTGAAAGAAGCCAAGCAAGTGGACACTCGTTCCTTCAAGTCTTGTACACATGGGTATAGATTCAGATCTGGCAAAGCATGAGACAGGTAACTACGCCTTAGGAATCTTAGTTTGAAGCTCTAAGGTGGATTAACCCGAGAACGAAGTTCCTATCGCGCAAACACTGATCTGTCCAAAAGCTATGAAGCCTTGAAAGTTGAAGCAGAAGTGATCACTTTGAGGCAAGAGAAACCAAGGAGTGAATTAAGGAATATGGCTTAGGACTCAGAAATTTGATGGGTTTGAATCTTACCACATGAGACAAATTTGAAGGCTATAAGGGTGAAAGAAGTCAAGCAAGTGGACACTCGTTCCTTCAAGTCTTGTACACATGGGAATGAATTCAGATTTGGAAAAGCATGAGACAGGTAACTAGGCCTTAGGAATCTTAGTTTGAAGCTCGACGGTGGATTAACCTGAGAAGGAAGTTCCTAGCGTGCAATCACTGATCTGCCCAAAAGCTATGAAGGCTTGAGAAGTTGAAGCACAAGGGATCACTTTGAGGCAAGAGAAACCAAGGAGTGAATTGCGGAAAAAGGCTTAGGACTCAGAAATTTGATGGGTTGAATCTTACCACATGAGACAAATTTGAAGGCTATAAGGGTGAAAGAAGTTAAGCAAGTGGACACTCGTTACTTCAAGTCTTGTACACATGGGTATAGATTCAGATTTGGAAAAGCATGAGACAAGTAACTAGGCCTAAGGAATCTTAGTTTTATTCTCCAAGGTTGATTAACCCGAGAAGGAAGTTCCTAGCGCGCAAACACTGTAGTGATCTGTGCAAAAGCTATGAAGCCTTGAGAAGTTGAAGCACAAGGGATCACTTTGAGTCAAGAGAAACCAAGGAGTGAATTAAGGAAGATGGCTTAGGACTCAGAAATTTGATGGGTTTGGATCTTACCACATGAGTTAAATTTGAAGGCTATATGGGTGAAAGAAGCCAAGCAAGTGGACACTCGTTCCTTCAAGTCTTGTACCCATGGGTATAGATTCAGATCTGGAAAAGCATGAGACAGGTAACTACGCCTTAGGAATCTTAGTTTAAAGCTCCAAGGTGCATTAACCCGAGAAGAAAGTTCCTAGCGCGCAAACATTGATCTGTCCAAAAGCTATGAAGCCTTGAAAGTTGAAGCAGAAGTGATCACTTTGAGGCAAGAGAAACCAAGGAGTGAATTAAGGAAGATGGTTTAGGACTCAGAAATTTGATGGGTTTGAATCTTACCACATGAGACAAATTTGAAGGCTATAAGGGTGAAAGAAGCCAAGCAAGTCGACACTCGTTCCTTCAAGTCTTGTACACATGGCAATGGATTCATATCTGGCAAAGCATGAGACAGGTAACTACGCCTTAGGAATCTTAGTTTGAAGGTCTAAGGTGGATTAACCCTAGAAGGAAGTTCCTAGCGCGCAAACACTGATCTGCTCAAAAGCTATGAAGCCTTGAGAAGTTGAAACACAACGGATCACTTTGAGGCAAGAGAAACCATGAAGCGAAATAAGGAAGATGGCCTAGGACTCAGAAATTTGATGGGTTTGAATCTTTCCACATGAGACAAATTTGAAGGCTATATGGGCGAAAGAAGCCAAGCAAGTGGACACTCGTTCCTTCAAGTCTTGTACACATGGGTGTGGATTCAGATCTGGCAAAGCATAAGACAAGCAGCGAGGCCTTAGGAATCTTAGTTTGAAGCTCCAAAGTGGATTAACCCGAGAAGGAAGTTCCTGGCTTGCAAACACGGAACTGTCCAAAACCTATGAAGCCTTGAGAAGTTGAAGCACAAGGGATCACTTTGAGGCAAGAGAAACCAAGGAGTGAATTAAGGAATATGGCTTAGGACTCAGAAATTTGATGGGTTTGGATCTTACCACATGAGTTAAATTTGAAGGCTATATGGGTGAAAGAAGCCAAGCAAGTGGACACTCGTTCCTTCAAGTCTTGTACACATGGGTATAGATTCAGATCTGGAAAAGCATGAGATAGGTATCTACGCCTTAGGAATCTTAGTTTAAAGCTCCAAGGTGCATTAACCCGAGAAGAAAGTTCTTAGCGCGCAAACATTGATCTGTCCAAAAGCTATGAAGCCTTGAGAAGTTGAAGCACAAGGGATCACTTTGAGGCAAACGAAACCAAGGAGTGAATTAAGGAAGATGGCTTAGGACTCAGAAATTTGATGGGTTTGGATCTTATCACAAGAGACAAATTTGAAGGCCATAACAGTGAAAGAAGCCAAGCAAGTGGACACTCGTTCCTTCAAGTCTTGTGCACATGGTATGGATTCAGATGTGGCAAAGCATGAGACAGGTAACTACGCCTTAGGAATCTTAGTTTGAAGGTCTAAGGTGGATTAACCCTAGAAGGAAGTTCCTAGCGCGCAAACACTGATCTGTTCAAAAGCTATGAAGCGTTGAAAAGTTGAAGCACAACAGATCACTTTGAGGCAAGAGAAACCATGAAGCGAAATAAGGAAGATGGCCTAGGACTCAGAAATTTGATGGGTTTGAATCTTACAACATGAGACAAATTTGAAGGCTATATGGGCGAAAGAAGCCAAGCAAGTGGACACTCGTTCCTTCAAGTCTTGTACACATGGTTATAGATTCAGATCTGGCAAAGCGTGAGATGGGTAACTACGCATTAGGAATCTTAGTTTGAAGCTCTAAGGTGGATTAACCCGAGAAGGAAGTTCCTAGCGCGCAAACACTGATCTGTCCAAAAGCTATGAAGCCTTGAAAGTTGAAGCAGAAGTGATTACTTTGGGCAAGAGAAACCAAGGAGTTAATTAAGGAAGATGGCTTAGGACTCAGAAATTTGATGGGTTGAATCTTACCACATGAGACAAATTTGAAGGCTATAAGGGTGAAAGAAGCCAAGCAAGTGGACACTCATTCCTTCAAGTCTTGTACACATTGGTATGGATTCAGATCTGGCAAAGCATGAGACAGGTAACTACGCCTTAGGAATATTAGTTTGAAGCTCTAAGGAGGATACCTGAGAAGAAAGTTCCTAGCGCGCAAACACTGATCTGTCCAAAAGCTATGAAGGCTTGAGAAGTTGAAGCACAAGTGATCACTTTGAGACAAGAGAAACAAAGGAGTGAATTGAGGAAGATGGCTTAGGTCTCAAAAATTTGATGGGTTTGAATCTTACCACATGAGACAAATTTGAAGGCTATAAGGGTGAAAGAAGCTAAGCAAGTGGACACTCGTTCCTTCAAGTCTTGTACACATGGGAGTGGATTCAGATCTGGCAAAGCATGAGACAAGACTCTAGGCCTTAGGAATCTTAGTTTGAAGCTCCAAGGTTGATTAACCCGAGAAGGAAGTTCCTGGAAAGCACACACTGATCTGTGCAAAAGCTATGAAGCCTTGAGAAGTTGAAGCAGAAGGGATCACTTTAAGGCAGGAGAAACCAATGAGTGAATTGCGGAAGAGGGCTTAGGACTAACAAATTTGATGGGTTTGAATCTTACCACATGAGACAAATTTGAAGGCTAAATGGGTGAAAGAAGCCAAGCAAGTGGACAGTCGTTCCTTCAAGTCTTGTACACATGGGTATAGATTCAGATCTGGAAAAGCATGAGACAGGTAACTATGCCTTAGGAATCTTAGTTTAAAGCTCCAAGGTGGATTAACCCGATAAGGAAGTTTCTAGCGCGCACAAACTGATCTGTCCAAAAGCGATGAAGCCTTGAGAAGTTGAAACACAAGGGATCACTTTGAGGCAAAAGAAACCAAGGAGTGAATTAAGGAAGATGGCTTAGGACTCAGAAATTTGATGGGTTTGGATCTTATCACATGAGACAAATTTGAAGGCTATAACAGTGAAAGAAGCCAAGCAAGTGGACTCTCGTTCCTTCAAGTCTTTTGCACATGGTATGGATTCAGATCTGGCAAAGCATGAGACAGGTAACTACGCCTTACGAATCTTAGTTTGAAGCTCTAAGGTGGATTAACCCTAGAAGGAAGTTCCTAGCGCGCAAACACTGATCTGTTCAAAAGCTATGAAGCGTTGAGAAGTTGAAGCACAAGGGATCACTTTGAGGCAAGAGAAACCATGAAGCGAAATAAGGAAGATGGCCTAGGACTCAGAAATTTGATGGGTTTGAATCTTACCACATGAGACAAATTTGAAGGCTATATGGGCGAAAGAAGCCAAGCAAGTGGACACTCGTTCCTTCAAGTCTTGTACACATGGGTATAGATTCAGATCTGGCAAAGCATGAGATGGGTAACTACGCCTTAGGAATCTTAGTTTGAATCTCTAAGGTGGATTAACTCGAGAAGGAAGTTCCTAGCGCGCAAACACTGATCCGTCCAAAAGCTATGAAGCCTTGATAAGTTGAAGAACAAGTGATCACTTTGAGGCAAGAGAAACCAAGGAGTGAATTAAGGAAGATGGCTTAGGACTCAGAAATTTGATGGGATTGGATCTTAAGCGCATGAGATAAATTTGAAGGCTATAAGGGTGAAAGAAGCCAAGAAAGTGGACATTCGTTCCTTCAAGTCTTGTATACATGGGAATGGATTCAGATCTGGCAAAGCATGAGACAAGTAACTACGCCTTAGGAATCTTAGTTTGAAGCTCTAAGGTGGATTAACCCTAGAAGGAAGTTCCTAGTGCGCAAACACTGATCTGTTCAAAAGCTATGAAGCGTTTAGAAGTTGAAGCACAAGGGATCACTTTAAGGCAAGAGAAACCAAGGAGTGAATTAAGGAAGATGGCTTAGGACTCAGAAATTTGATGGGTTGTGATCTTATCACATGAGACAAATTTGAAGGCTATAACAGTGAAAGAAGCCAAGCAAGTGGACACTCGTTCCTTCAAGTGCACATGGTATGGATTCAGATTTGGCAAAGCATGAGACAGGTAACTACGCCTTACGAATCTTAGTTTGAAGCTCTAAGGTGGAAACCCGAGAAGGAAGTGCCTAGCGTGCAAACACTGATCTGTCCAAAAGCGATGAAGCCTTGAGAAGTTGAAGTACAAGGGATCAGTTTGAGGCAAGAGAAACCAAGGAGTGAATTGAGGAAGAGGGCTTAGGACTCATAAATTTGATGGGTTTGAATCATACCACATGAGACAAAATTGAAGGCTATATGGGTGAAAGAAGCCAAGCAAGTGAACACTCGTTCCTTCAAGTCTTGTACACATGGGTATATATTCAGATATGGCAAAGCATGAGATGGGTAACTACACCTTAGGAATCTTAGTTTGAAGCTCTAAGGTGGATTAACCCGAGAAGGAAGTTCCTAGCGCGCAAACACTGATCTGTCCAAAAGCTATGAAGCCTTGAAAGTTGAAGCAGAAGTGATCACTTTAAGGCAAGAGAAACCAAGGAGTGAATTAAGGAAGATGGCTTAGGACTCAGAAATTTGATGGGTTTGAATCTTACCACATGAGACAAATTTGAAGGCTATAAGGGTGAAAGAAGCCAAGCAAGTGGACACTCGTTCCTTCAAGTCTTGTACACATGGGAATGGATTCAGATCTGGCAAAGCATGAGACAGGTAACTACGCCTTAGGAATCTTAGTTTGAAGCTCTAAGGTGGATTAACCCTAGAAGGAAGTTCCTAGCGCGCAAACACTGATATGGTCCAACAACACTTATTAACTTAATGGGCCAAGACACTCACCAAGCCCAACCCAATTCAAGAATAAATCCTAGATGAGGTGGCAACACGTGATTGGACAATTTGAATGAAGATTTCACCCTCCTCACATGTCCACCTCGGTCTAGCAAAGAGAAAAAGGGGATGAGATTGCTTTTCCCACCTTAAGCGCTACACAAGACAAGGAAAGGTGATGCAAGAACTTGAGTAAGACACTCCAACTCTAACCAATGCATGTGAACTCTTTTAGCCAAAAAGCAACTCTCCTTTTCTCCTTACACACCTTGGAGGGCGCACTCATGACAAGAAAAGGAAGCTTTCTTCTTACACACTCAAGCCATGCATGACATCTTACAAGGTCAAATCTTCCTCCTCCTTAGGCATACACGGTCACCAAGGGAAGTCACATGACCAAAGCTCCTCTCTCCTCACGGCCACATCACTCAAGGAGCCAAGAAACCCTAGTGCAAATTCACACTCAAACCCTCCTTGAATCATGTGCCTTTATCATGAATAGATTTGAATTAAAAATTAGGAAAATATTTTCCATCTTTCCCACAAGTCACGGCCATCAACTAAGGTAAGCGAGGAATTTTCTCTCTCACTCTAAAGACCAAACTAAGTCAAGTGCCAAGTGGAATACCTGCATCACCTCTCATCCTTACACACTCGACCATCAACAAAGAACAAGGAAAGATTGCTCACACTCCACATCCAAACACCATTCACCACCAATGCATGTAGATAACTTCCCCCACATTCACAAGTTACACTCAAGTACCCTTCACCCAAATGCATGTAGATAGCTTCCTCCACACTCACAAGTCATAACCTAATACCTCAAGGAAATGATTGCAAGGCTTAAATAAAAGAACAAGCAAAGAGCTTCCTCCTCCCCCTAAGGCCGTGAAGCACCAAGCAACAAGATAAAGGACTCCTTCCTTCTCCTTCTTCCCTTGGCTTCTGCCATTTCTCTCCTCATCAAGCCAAGCATGTAAGAGAGAAACCAAGAGGTTGTTGGAAGCAACTCTCAACCCTAGAAAACTCCTTGAAGATCAAGTGTGAAGCATTAGTTAGAGTTATATTTTAGACATCATCTTTGAGGTAAGATCTTATGAGCTCTTCATCCCTTCAAGTGAGTAGAATGAACTCTAACTAATTTATATGACTAGATCTTGGACTAATAAAGCCATGCATGCATCTTTCATCTTTAAAATCACCTCCTAAGTGTATCACCTCAAAATGGCCGAACCTAGGTGTGTCACTAAATGTTTAATATTTTCTTTAAAGTATCATGGAGAGGGTTGAAGTGATGGTGTTAGCATGATAAGTAAGCATCCTTTAAAAATCATCTCCTAAAGGCATGAACCCTAAATGGCCGAACCTATATACCTTCCTAAATGTGTGATATTTTTCTTTTTAAGTACCATGGAAAGTGTTAGCATGATGTGTACGAAGTAGCATTTGAAAAATCTCCTTTTTATGACCTTAACCCTAAATGACCGAATTTAATGATCTATCATTTTATGTGAGCATTAAACCCATGAACATGATATTAAAATTTTCCTTTAAGTGTATGACCCTAAAAGGTCGAACCCTAATGGGCCTAGGAGAGAAATTTGTGAATGTTTTCTTGGTATTATGATGTATGGCCGAAATGTATAATAAAAATAGGACCTATACATGAAAGCCATTAATGAAAAATCATCTCCTAGGTATTTTGTTTAAAAGGGCAGAATCTATATCAAGAAGAAAACCAAGTTCGATCTTATGAATATGTACTAAGGATGATTATGTTACTAGGCCAAACCAAAGGAACAAGCAAGGACCAAGAACCCCTTTGAACTCTTGGGAAGTGATAAGACAAGACTATTGTGTAAGTGATTTATGGTTGTTGAAGCGGCTACCCTATGGTTGCCACCCCTTTATGTTAAAGTGAGGTTTGACTGCAATATGTTATATGATGCATTACATGATATGCTTGGTTGTTTGGAACTAATGTTTATTCATGCAAGTTTTGTAAGATGGCCTGTGCACTAATACCACAGAGGCAACCTGACGAAGACCCTGGGTATTCGTCCATAAGACCATGGAGAGTAATTGTCATGGCAGGATTGGTATGATGATATGAAAGCATGATTATTTTCCAAACTATCCTTCAAATGTTTTGCCATTCTATTATTATGTGACTATTGCAGGAGTAAGCATCATGGTTTGGAGGTTGCTCCAACTGTGAGTCCTTACTGAGATCCCCAATCTCATCCCCCTTTGGGAAATCCCCTTTCAGGTAAAAATGACCAAATACGGCAGGGAAAGAGGTTGGTGCGAATTGAAGAGGAACCTGCGCAACCATGTGCAGATAAAGTTGATAATACACCATCCCTTTTAGATAGAGTTTTTGATCTAATATTTGAAGGAAAGTGGGAGCTGGCAAACTATATTATGGATCAGGAAATGGAATCCCTATGGATTGAGGGTGCACCTTACTAAAGATGCACCAAAGATTATAATTTGGATGACTGTAATAGACTATGCCACTTAGACTATTTTGAACATTTTATATGCATTTGAAGTACAATATTTTGGATGTTTATGTTTTATGGACTATGAAATTAGTAGGGAAGATTAAGTAACATAAGTCACTATCCGCATAAGACACTTAAGTAACTACCTACTTAGTAGTAGTCAAAACTAAAATTATGATCATGTAAGTGAGCCCTTAAATAGCGCATAAGTATGAGCAGGGTAACCAAGAAGAGATTAACTTGTAAGTAGATCGTAGACAAAGCAAAAGAGAAACTCATGACTAGTAGAGGAATAGATAAGTTAGGGAAAAGAACGAAATTAATTCCCATTAGTAAATTTTAAGTTAACCACGCTTAAGTACATACATGGATTCCGAGCATTGAATGTCAAGCAATGTTACACCTTTGATGAGGATATTAAGGGTGTTACATTTTTATGGTATCAGAGCAAATTTCTGATGTTTAGGATGAGAATTACACTCTAACTCCTTTATTGTACCTGTAACATATGTGTAGCACTGTGCCTCCACGTAGGGTACCTACTCGCAGTAACCCACAAGGACCCGAGGACATACAAGGCCAGATTAACACCTTAAGCATCACACAGATGCAGACTAATGCAGCGGAAATGTTTCAGAATATTCTGAATGAAATCAGGCGCAACCCTCACAACGCGACCAATAATAATAACGTCGCAAGTGGCTTAGGCACTGGAGGAGCCGGTAGTGGTGGACCCCAACCGCAGCCAGAACATGGAGCGACTGGCCAAAATAATCAAGATCTGCTGCTGACATTTAGGAAACACAAGCCGCCCTCCTTTCAAGGAGGACACGATCCAATAGTAGTTGTGCAGTGGCTACAAGCCATGGACAAAATATTCAGAGTGGTTCAATGCACCGATGATCAAAAGGTGCTGTTCTCAGTGTATATGTTGGAAGGAGACGCCCATCATTGGTGGGCTAATGCGTCCCAACCCTTGGAGATGCAAAATGCAGCAATTACGTGGGCCGTGTTCGAAGAAATGTTCTTGGAGAAGTATTTCCCGATGTCAATCCGGGATAGCAAGCAGGCGAGTTTGACCGACTCGTGCAAGGAACCATGACGGTGGATCAGTATCATGCGAAATTCAACGAACTACTCCGACTGGCAACTTACCGAGGAACTATTCCCATGCCAGACTTTCTGACAGCAAAATTTCAAAGGGGTTTATCCGCTAGGATTGCAGAGCTGGTAGCTGGCAACGACCCCTGTGACCTAGCCACCCTGGTGAACAGATGTAGGAAGGTGGAAGCAATAGGATTGCAAGCAAGGAAGCCTGCAGAAACCAGCGGATCTGGATCCAAAGCTCCTATGGCTAAGAATGGAAAATGGAGAGGAAAACGCGGAGGAAGACCATGGCAGCCTAGGCGTGATGACAACAAGTTTAAGAGGCCCGAGAATTTTCGAGGAAACAACAATAGGGCTCCCAATTGCCCCAAGTGCAAGAAGGCTCATTTCAGCAACTGTTTGAATGGATCGACGAAATGTTACAAGTGCGGCCAATAAGGACACTTCATCAAGGATTGTCCACAATGGGGAGATCAACAGATAGCAGCTGAGGCACCGAGGATGGGCAGAGTTTACACGCTAGATCAACATGTGGCGGACCAGGCAGCTGAACTAGTTAAAGGTATGATCTATATCTGTGGTGAAGACTTAGCTGTCTTATTTGACTCGGGTGCTACCAACTCCTTTATCGTCGACTATGTGGCGAAAGCGTTTGACTTATTCACTGACAGACTGCAAGTCCCAATGCGGATCACCACTGCAACGGGGGAAGTTACCAAGACAGATCTCATATGTAGAGATGTCGAATTCATATATAAAGGAAAGAAGTATAAGCAGGATTTCATAGTACTCCCCATCGTCAAAATTAATTTAATTCTGGGGATGGACTGGCTCGCCAAACAGCGAGTAGTGATTGACTGCGACAATCGCAGTACAAGCATCGACAAGGAAGGGGTGGAGAACTCACCTCCCGAAGAGGGAGAATGCACCCTCATGTTGATAGGTAACCTCGTGGGAGCAGGAGAGATACCACTGACGAATATTCCAGTGGTCAAGGAGTTCGAAGACGTTTTTCCCGATGACATCACCACTTTCCCTCCAGAAAGAGAAGTACAATTTTCCATCGAACCGGTACCGGAACGGGACCAATTTCAATTGCACCCTACCGCATGTCACCCTTAGAGCTTGTAGAATTGAAGAAGAAATTGGAGGACTTGATACAGAAAAACTTCATCAGACCTAGTGTGTCTCCTCGGGGAGCACTGGTACTGTTTGTGAAGAAGAAGGATGGATCAATGAGGCTGTGCACAGACTATCGGCAACTCAACAAGGTGACTGTAAAAAACAAGTACCCATTGCCTCGTATCGAGGACTTAATTGATCAGTTAAGAGGTGCAAAGGTGTTTTCGAAGATTGATCTTCGATCGGGATATCATCAGATCCGGATCAAGCCGGAAGACATCCCGAAGACAGCTTTCAGATCAAGATACAGGCACTACGAGTACTTGGTCATTCCCTTCGAATTGACTAATGCCCCGGCAGTATTCATGAGCTACATGAACCAGATCTTCCAACCTTACTTGGATCGATTCGTGGTCGTATTCATCGATGACATACTGATATACTCGAAGAGCAAAGAAGAGCATGAAGAACACTTGAGAATTGTGCTACGAGTGTTACGGGAGAAACAACTGTATGCGAAACCATCAAAGTGCGAATTCTGGTTGCCAGAGATTCAGTTTCTTGGACATGTAATCTCAGAGAAAGGAGTAGCAGTGGACCCCAGTAAGATCGAAGCAGTAGTAAACTGGGAACGACCAAAGACTATCACAGAGATAAGGAGCTTCCTTGGACTAGCAGGATACTATCGGAGATTCATTGAGGGATTCTCGAAGCGGGTATTGCCACTCACCCGATTGACAAGAAATGAGGTCCTTTTTGTGTGGACCGAAGAATGTGAAGCTTGTTTCCAAGAGTTAAAAAGAATGCTGACGACAGCTCCATTACTGACACTGCTAGACTAGGAGGAACCATTTACCTTTTGAGGTATACTGTGATGCCTCCAAGATATGCTTGGGATGTGTACTGATGCAGCATGGCAGACCAGTAGCGTATGCATCCCGACAGCTGAAGCCGCATGAAGAAAACTACCCCACTCACGATCTAGAATTGGCAGCGATCGTGTTTGCCCTGAAGATATGGCGTCATCACCTGTACGGTGCAACCACAACAGTGTACAGCGATCACAAGAGCCTCAAGTATTTGTTTGATCAAAAAGAACTGAACATGAGACAGCGTCGTTGGATGGAGTTCATAAAGAGGATTTCCAAAACTTAGGCTTAGCAGTGGTGAATAGCGAATGCGAGGCCGAATATTGGGCGGTGCAGATCACCGACGAACTACTAGAAAGGATCAAACAGGCTCAGCAAGCCGTCGACTGTTTGAAGAGGCTAAGGAATCAATCTGGTGTTAGCCTGAACCAGCAAGGTATAATTACCTTCCAAGGGAGAATAGACTACGAAACTCCTGAGAGAGGAAGTCATGGAGCTAGCACATAAGAGCCAATACTCAATACACCCAGGAGCCACCAAGATGTACGCAGACTTGAAAAAGAATTTCTGGTGGAAAGGAATGAAGAGAGATGTGGGAAGATACGTAAGTAAGTGCATGGTGTGCCAGAAAGTAAAGATTGAGCATCAGCGGCTGGCAGGCACCCTACAACCCTTGAGCATCCCCGAGTGGAAATGGCAGAGTATATCTATGGACTTCGTAACCGGCCTACCCAGAACTCAAGCAGGCTATGATGCCATCTGGGTAGTGGTCGAAAGATTGACCAAATCAGCACACCTTATACCGGTGAAAGGAACTTACACGACAGAGAAGTTGGCTCAGATTTATGTAAAAGAGATTGTAAGGTTACATGGCGTCCCTGAAAGCATAATCATTGATCGGGATCCTAAGTTTACGTCTCGATTCTGGTCTTCATTACAGCAGGCGTTTGGGACCCAACTGCGATTGAGCACGACATATGCCCAAACAGATGGGCAGACAGAAAGAACAATACAAACACTTGAAGACATGTTAAGAGCCTGCGCTTTAGAGAAGGAAGGTTGTTGGGATCAGTATCTGCCATTGGCAGAATTCTCTTACAATAACAGTCATCATGCCAGTATCGGTATGGCCTCGTATGAAGCACTTTATGGAAGAAGGTGTCGTACACTTGTATGCTGGGAAAAAGTGGGCGACAGAGAGATGTTCGGGCCGGACATGGTGAAAGAAACGACAAAGCAGATTAAGATGATCCGCGACAGGTTGCGGAAAGCCCAAGATCGGCAGAAAAGTTATTATGACTTGAAGCACCGACCCCTAGAATTTGAAGTAGGGGATCATGTGTTCATCAAGCTCTCCCCTATTACTGGTGTTGGCAGAGCTCTCGGTGTAAAGAAGTTAAGCCAACGCTATATCGGTCCCTATCAGATTCTGAAAAGGGTAGGACCGGTAGCCTATCAGTTAGCATTACCACCCAATCTGGCAAACCTTCATGATGTATTCCATGTAAGCCAGTTGAAGAAGTATTTGGCGGATCCCTCACATGTAGTGTTACCGGATGCTTTGGAAGTAAGACCCAACTTGAAGATTCCGGTAGTACCTTACAAGATTCTAGACAGAGAAGAGAAGCGCCTTCGCAGCAAGGTGATACCAATGGTAAATGTACAATGGCAAGGAAGGACTCCCGAAGAGGCAACCTGGGAGCGAGAAGACGAGATCCGACAGAAGTATCCCGACTTAGAATAGTTGTAATTTTCGGGACGAAAATTTTATTAGGTAGGGTGGATGTAATAACCCAAAAATCATGTACTCGAAATTAGCCTAATG